>NC_140222.1:247500-250000 GCF_951802725.1 Rutilus rutilus | reverse complement strand
CCGGTTAATCGACGTGTGACACGAGTGGGTGCTTTTAAATCGCTAATATAATAGTGAAAGAAAAATAATGATAATGTTGCACACACAAATCACACACATGTGGGAAAGAATGATGCTTTTAAACAACACTAAACCGCCATTAGGTGTCGCCAGGCATCCATCTTAATAAGCAAGTCATTGATTCATTCGTTCAAACGATTCGTTCGAATGAGTCGATCATGATTAAGACAGATGTTTATGGATTGATCATTCAATCTTTGAGTCAACCGATTCGTTAAAAATGCTGAATCGTGCAGTTATGAGAAAACACGTGATGCGTGATGGTTCTGCCGTGATCTTTGTTTAACTATTTTCGCTGCTGAAACAGAACAAAAACAGTCAACATTGCATCTAAAATGTAAGTGACTTAATTGTAACTGTTTATTAACCTGTTGTATGAAATCTAGGGGTGGGAGAAAAAATTTATTCTTAGATGCATCGCGATGCGGACGTGGACGATTCTGAATCGATTCACAAATGTCAAAAAATCGATTCTCTAAAAATTTTTTTTTCTAATAACGTAATATTGACGGAAGGCAAAAGGCGGAACTCTAAGCGGACGTGCGTGCAGTCTGTGGCGCGCACATAACAGAGAAGTTTCTTCTGCTCACCAAGGCTGCATTTATTTGATTAAAAATACAAACAAAAACAGTAATATTGTAAAATAGTATTCCAATTTAAAACAGCTGCTTTCTATTTTAATATATTTTAAACTGTTATTAAGTTGGCTTGAGAAAGCCAACTTACTGATATTGTACTTAAACTTATTAAGTTGGCTTGAGAGAGCCAACATATTGAAATCCTATTTAAACTTATTATTATTAAGTTGGCTTGAGAGAGCCAACATATTGAAATCCTATTTAAACTTATTATTAAGTTGGCTTGAGAGAGCCAACATATTGAAATCCTATTTAAACTTAAGACTAAAATTTCTATATGAAACTCGTCCTAGAGCTTTAACTCTACATACTCCAAACTCGGCTCAGACACTCAAACTGTTCTGACTCGCGTTGCTTTATCTTTTCAGACTGATCGGACTTACGGTTTTCCTACAAATGACGATCAAAACTCGGAAAAACTCCCATTGACTTACAATGGGGAGTTCTAAAAAATTCAAATCCAGATTCAAACTCACCAACCGACAAAAATTTAAATCTAAACACCTTGAAGACTAAACCAAACTGCCGTTCTATATATATTAGCCAATGAAACTCATTTAAACTAATAAACTCTAATCTCATACATTTATAAACTAATTAACTTAAATTGAATAGCTAATTAACTAATAAACTCATGAATTCATAGACTTATGAACTCTTAAACTCATAAATTAATAAACTCTGAACTCTAAACTCATTTAAACTTATAAACTCTAAACTCAAAAACTCGTACACTTATAAACTCTAAACTCATAAACTCTGAGTGTGTGTGTCTGTGTCTGAGTGAGTGTGTGAGCGAGGTAGTCTGAGTGTGTGTGTGTGTGTGTGTGTGTGTGTGTTTGTGTGTATCTATCTAACTTATTTATATATCTATCATAAACTTCAAACTACTTTAAACTACTTTAAACTTCAAACCACTTTAAACTTCTTTAGTTTAATGCTTCCAGCTCCCAAGCAACTCCATAGCAACCAAACTTGAGTACCCTAGCAACCGTTTTGCAAGACCTATATCTCTGTATCAGAACATCGTATAGAGATGAGTTTTGGCTCTTTTGACTCATGCTAGCAAACAGCACTTCCAACATGCTACACATGCTAGCAGTGAATAGCTACATGCTAATAGCAATTAGTTAAGTGTTGAATCATGCCAAGATCATGCTAAGAACTCTATAAAAACTCCATAGTAACCATCTGTGACAACTACCAACCACCTAGTAACACCATATCAACCGCCCTGAATACCATAGCAACCACCCAGAACACCCTAGCAACCGCCTAGCAACCACCCAGAACACCCTAGCAACCACCCAAAATACCTTAGAACACCCTAGCAACACCATAGCAACCACTCAGAACACCCTAGCAACCACCCAAAATACCTTAGAACACCCTAGCAACACCATAGCAACCACTCAGAACACCCTAGCAACTGCCTAACAACCACCCAGAACACCCTAGCAACCACCCAAAATACCTTAGAACACCCTAGCAACACCATAGCAACCACCCAGAACACCCTAGCAACCACCCAAAATACCTTAGAACACCATAGCAACACCATAGCAACCACTCAGAACACCCTAGCAACCACCCAAAATACCTTAGGACACCCTAGCAACACCATAGCAACCACTCAGAACACCCTAGCAACTGCCTAACAACCACCCAGAACACCCTAGCAACCACCCAAAATACCTTATAACACCCTAGCAACACCATAGCAACCACTCAGAACACCGTAGCAACTGCCTAACAACCACCCAGAACACCCTAGCAACCACCCAAAATACTTAAGAACACCC
>NC_140222.1:220000-240000 GCF_951802725.1 Rutilus rutilus | reverse complement strand
GTACCCTAGCAACCGTTTTGCAAGACCTATATCTCTGTATCAGAACATCGTATAGAGATGAGTTTTGGCTCTTTTGACTCATGCTAGCAAACAGCACTTCCAACATGCTACACATGCTAGCAGTGAATAGCTACATGCTAATAGCAATTAGTTAAGTGTTAAATCATGCCAAGATCATGCTAAGAACTCTATAAAAACTCCATAGTAACCATCTGTGACAACTACCAGCCACCTAGTAACACCATATCAACCGCCCTGAATACCATAGCAACCACCCAGAACACCCTAGCAACCGCCTAGCAACCACCCAGAACACCCTAGCAACCACCCAAAATACCCTAGCAACCACTCAAAATATCCTAGCAACCACCCAAAACACCCTAGCAACCGCCTAGCAACCACCCAAAAGACCCTAGCAACCACCTAGCAACCACCCAAAAGACCCTAGCAACCACCCAAAACACCCTAGCAACCGCCTAGCAACCACCCAAAAGACCCTAGCAACCACCCAAAATATCCTAGTTTCACCCAGAACACCCTAGCAACCGCCTAGCAACCACCCAGAACACCCTAACAACCACCCAAAATACATTAGCAACACCCTAGCAACCACACAGAATACCTTAGCAACCGCCTAGCAACACCATAGCAACCACCCAGAACACCCTAGCAACCACCTAACAACACCATAGCAACCACCAAGAACACCCTAGCAACTGCCTAGCAACCACCCAGAATACCTTAGCAACTGCCTAGCAACACCATAGCAACCACCCAGGACACCCTAGAAACCACCTAGCAACACAATAGCAACCACCCAGAACACCCTAGCAACCGCCTAGCAACCACCCAGAATACCCTAGCAACACCATAGCAACCGCCTAGCAACCACCCAGAATACCCTAGCAACACCATAGCAACCGCCTAGCAACCAACCAGAATACCCTAGCAACTGCCTAGCAACAACATAGCAACGACCCAGAACACCCTAGCAACAGCCTAGCAACTTTTTTAACTTTAAACTACTTGAAACTTTAAACTGCTTTAAACTTCAAACTAATTTAAATTTTAAACTACTTTGAACTTCAAACTACTTTAAACGTTGAAGTACTTTAAACTTCAAACTACTTACAACTACTTTAAACTTAAAACTACTTTAAACTTTAAACTACTTTAAACTTTAAACTACTTTAACCTTTAAACTAAATTAAACTTCAAACTACTTTAAACTTCAAACTAAATTAAACTTCAAACTACTTTAAACTTTAAACTAAATTAAACTTCAAACTTCTTTAAACTTTAAACTAAATTAAACTTCAAACTACTTTAATCTTCAAACTACTTTAAACTTTAAACTTTCCAGTCCAAACTTTCTCAAGCCAACTTAAAGTTTGTCTCGACGAACTTTTTAATCTAGTTATTATTATTATTCTTCTTACCAAAAAATTCCACTCAAACTCGTCCTAGAGCTTTAACTCTACATACTCCAAACTCGGCTCAGACACTCAAACTGTTCTGACTCGAGTTGCTTTATCTTTTCAGACTGATCGGACTTACGGTTTTCCTACAAATGACGATCAAAACTCGGAAAAACTCCCATTGACTTACATTGGGGAGTTCTAAAAAATTCAAATCCAGATTCAAACTCACCAACCGACAAAAATTCAAATCTAAACACCTTGAAGACTAAACCAAACTGCCGTTCTATATATATTAGCCAATGAAACTCATTTAAACTAATAAACTCTAATCTCATACACTTATAAACTAATTAACTTAAATTTAATAACTAATTAACTAATAAACTCATGAATTCATAGACTTATGAACTCTTAAACTCATAAATTAATAAACTCTGAACTCTAAACTCATTTAAACTTATAAACTCTAAACTCAAAAACACGTACACTTATAAACTCTAAACTCATAAACTCTGAGTGTGTGTGTGTGTCTGAGTGAGTGTGTGAGCGAGGTAGTCTGAGTGAGAGTGTGTGTGTGTGTGTGTGTGTGTGTGTGTGTGTGTGTGTGTTTGTGTGTGTATCTATCTAACTTATTTATATATCTATCATAAACTTCAAACTACTTTAAACTACTTTAAACTTCAAACCACTTTAAACTTCTTAAGTTTAATGCTTCCAGCTCCCAAGCAACTCCATAGCAACCAAACTTGAGTACCCTAGCAACCGTTTTGCAAGACCTATATCTCTGTATCAGAACATCGTATAGAGATGAGTTTTGGCTCTTTTGACTCATGCTAGCAAACAGCACTTCCAACATGCTACACATGCTAGCAGTGAATAGCTACATGCTAATAGCAATTAGTTAAGTGTTGAATCATGCCAAGATCATGCTAAGAACTCTATAAAAACTCCATAGTAACCATCTGTGACAACTACCAACCACCTAGTAACACCATATCAACCGCCCTCAATACCATAGCAACCCCCCAGAACACCCTAGCAACCGCCTAGCAACCACCCAGAACACCCTAGCAACCACCCAAAATACCCTAGCAACCACCCAAAACACCCTAGCAACCACCCAGAACACCCTAGCAACCACCCAAAAGACCCTAGCAACCACCCAAAATATCCTAGCAACCACCCAAAACACCCTAGCAACCGCCTAGCAACCACCCAAAAGACCCTAGCAACCACCCAAAATATCCTAGCAACCACCCAAAACACCCTAGCAACCGCCTAGCAACCACCCAAAAGACCCTAGCAACCACCCAAAACACCCTAGCAACTGCCTAGCAACCATTTAAAAGACCCTAGCAACCACCCAAAAGACCCTAGCAACCACCCAAAAGACCCTAGCAACCACCCAAAACACCCTAGCAACTGCCTAGCAACCACCCAAAAGACCCTAGCAACCACCCAAAACATCCTAGCAACCACCCAAAACACCCTAGCAACTGCCTAGCAACCACTCAAAAGACCCTAGCAACCACCCAAAAGACCCTAGCAACCACCCAGAAAACCCTAGCAACCGCCTAGCAACCACCCAGAATACCCTAGCAACCACCTAGAACACCCTAGCAACCACCCAAAATACCCTAGCAACCACCCAAAAGACCTTAGCAACCACCCAGGACACCCTAGCAACCACCTAGCAACCACCCAGAACACCCTAGCAACCGCCCAAAATGCCCTAAAAAATACATTAGGAACCACCCAGAACACCCTAGCAACCTTTGCGGCCCAAACTTTCTCAAGCCAACTTAAAGTTTGTCTCGACGAACTTTCGCATCTAGTTATTATTATTCTTCTGAGCGGAAAAAAATCTGAGACTAACTCCTCCTAGAGCTTTAACGCTACATACTCCAAACTCGGCTCAGACACTCAAACTGATCTGACTCGAGTTGCTTTATCTTTTCAGACTGATCGGACTTACGGTTTTCCTAAAAATGACGATCAAAACTCGAAAAAACTCATTCAAAAACTCCATTGACTTACATTGGGGAGTTCTAAAAAATTCAAACCGACAAAAATTTAAATCTAAACACCTTGAAGACTAAACCAAACTGCCGTTCTATATACTATATGAGCCATTGAGACTCATTTAAACTAATAAACTATAAACTATAAACACTTATAAACTAATTAACTTATAAACTAATGAATTCATAAACTTATGAACTCTTAAGCTCTTAAATTAATAAACTCTGAACTCTTAATCTCATTTAAACTTATAAACTCAAAACTCAAGAACTCATACACTTATAAACTCATCAATTTATACACTTATAAACTCTAAACTCAGACACACAAACTGAGTTTATGAGTGAGTGTGTGAGCGAGTTAGTGTGTGTGTGTGTGTGTGTGTGTGTGTGTGTGTGTGTGTGTTTGTGTGTGTGTGTGTGTGTGTGTGTGTGTGTGTGTGTGTGTGTGTCTATCTAACTTATTTATCTATCTGTCAAACTTCAAACTACTGTAAACTACTGTAAACTTCAAACTACTATAAACTTCTTAAGTTTAAATCTTCCAGCTCCCAAGCAACTCCATAGCAACCAAACTCGAGTACCCTAGCAACCGTTTTGTAAGACCTATATCTCTGTATCAGAACATCGTATAGAGATGAGGTTTGGCTCTTTTGACTCATGCTAGCAAACAGCACTTCCAACATGCTACACATGCTAGCAGTGAATAGCTACATGCTAATAGTGATTAGTTAAGTGTTAAATCATGCCAAGATCATGCTAATAACTCTATAAAAACTCCATAGTAACCATCTGTGACAACTACCAACCACCTAGTAACACCATATCAACCGCCCTGAATACCTTAGCAACCGCCTAGCAACACCATAGCAACCACCCATAACACCCTAGCAAACCGCCTAGCAACCACCCAGAACAGCCTAGCAACCACCCATAACACCCTAGCAACCACCCTAGCAACCACCCAAAAGACCCTAGCAACCGCCTAGCAACCACCCAAAAGACCCTAGCAACCACCAAAAATATCCTAGCAACCACCCAAAATACCCTAGCAACCGCCTAGCAACCACCCAAAAGACCCTAGCAACCACCGAAATATCCTAGCAATCGCCTAGCAACCACCCAAAAGACCCTAGCAACTACCCAAAATATCCTAGCAACCGCCTAGCAACTACCCAAAAGACCGTAGCAACCACCCAGAACACCCTAGCAACCGCCTAGCAACCACCCAGAACACCCTAGCAACCACCCAAAAGACCCTAGCAACCACCCAAAATATCCTAGCAACCACCCAAAACACCCTAGCAACGCCTAGCAACCACCCAAAAGACCCTAGCAACCACCGAGAACACCCTAGCAACCACCCAAAATACCCTAGCAACCACCCAAAATACCCTAGCAACCACCCAAAACACCCTAGCAACCGCCTAGCAACCACCCAAAAGACCCTAGCAACCACCCAAAATATCCTAGCAACCACCCAAAACACCCTAGCATCCGCCTAGCAACCACCCAAAACATCCTAGCAACCACCCAAAAGACCCTAGCAACCACCTAGCAACCACCCAAAAGACCCTAGCAACCACCTAAAATATCCTAGCAACCGCCTAGCAACCACCCAAAATATCCTAACAACCGCCTAGCAACCACCCAAAAGACCCTAGCAACCATCAGAAATATCCTAGCAACCGCCTAGCAACCACCCAGAATACCCTAGCAACCACCCAAAACAGCCTAGCAACCACCCAGAAAACCCTAGCAACCGCCTAGCAACCACCCAGAATACCCTAGCAACCACCTAGAACACCCTAGCAACCACCCAAAATACCCTAGCAACCACCCAAAAGACCTTAGCAACCACCCAGGACACCCTAGCAACCACCTAGCAACCACCCAGAACACCCTAGCAACCGCCCAAAATACCCTAGCAACACCATAGCAACCACCCATAACATCCTAGCAACCGCCTAGCAAAAAAATGTTCTGCTCTAAACTTTCTCAAGCCAACTTAAAGTTTGTCTCGACGAACTTTCGCATCTAGTTAAGTTGGCTTGAGAAAGCCAACATATTGAAATCCTATTTAAACTTATTAAGTTGGCTTGAGAAAGCCAACTTACTGATATTGTACTTAAACTTATTATTATTATTATTCTTCTGTGAAAAACTGTTGACTCAAACTCGTCCTAGAGCTTTAACTCTACATACTCCAAACTCGGCTCAGACACTCAAACTGATCTGAAGTTAGTTGCTTTATCTTTTCAGACTGATCGGACTTACGGTTTTCCTACAAATGACGATCAAAACTCGGAAAAACTCCCATTGACTTACATTGGGGAGTTCTAAAAAATTCAAATCCAGATTCAAACTCACCAACCGACAAAAATTCAAATCTAAACACCTTGAAGACTAAACCAAACTGCCGTTCTATATATATTAGCCAATGAAACTCATTTAAACTAATAAACTCTAATCTCATACACTTATAAACTAATTAACTTAAATTTAATAACTAATTAACTAATAAACTCATGAATTCATAGACTTATGAACTCTTAAACTCATAAATTAATAAACTCTGAACTCTAAACTCATTTAAACTTATAAACTCTAAACTCAAAAACTCGTACACTTATAAACTCTAAACTCATAAACTCTGAGTGTGTGTGTGTGTCTGAGTGAGTGTCTGAGCGAGGTAGTCTGAGTGAGTGTGTGTGTGTGTGTGTGTGTGTGTGTGTGTGTGTGTTTGTGTGTATCTATCTAACTTATTTATATATCTATCATAAACTTCAAACTACTTTAAACTACTTTAAACTTCAAACCACTTTAAACTTCTTAAGTTTAATGCTTCCAGCTCCCAAGCAACTCCATAGCAACCAAACTTGAGTACCCTAGCAACCGTTTTGCAAGACCTATATCTCTGTATCAGAACATCGTATAGAGATGAGTTTTGGCTCTTTTGACTCATGCTAGCAAACAGCACTTCCAACATGCTACACATGCTAGCAGTGAATAGCTACATGCTAATAGCAATTAGTTAAGTGTTAAATCATGCCAAGATCATGCTAAGAACTCTATAAAAACTCCATAGTAACCATCTGTGACAACTACCAGCCACCTAGTAACACCATATCAACCGCCCTGAATACCATAGCAACCACCCAGAACACCCTAGCAACCGCCTAGCAACCACCCAGAACACCCTAGCAACCACCCAAAATACCCTAGCAACCACTCAAAATATCCTAGCAACCACCCAAAACACCCTAGCAACCGCCTAGCAACCACCCAAAAGACCCTAGCAACCACCTAGCAACCACCCAAAAGACCCTAGCAACCACCCAAAACACCCTAGCAACCGCCTAGCAACCACCCAAAAGACCCTAGCAACCACCCAAAATATCCTAGTTTCACCCAGAACACCCTAGCAACCGCCTAGCAACCACCCAAAATACATTAGCAACACCCTAGCAACCACACAGAATACCTTAGCAACCGCCTAGCAACACCATAGCAACCACCCAGAACACCCTAGCAACCACCTAACAACACCATAGCAACCACCAAGAACACCCTAGCAACTGCCTAGCAACCACCCAGAATACCTTAGCAACTGCCTAGCAACACCATAGCAACCACCCAGGACACCCTAGAAACCACCTAGCAACACAATAGCAACCACCCAGAACACCCTAGCAACCGCCTAGCAACCACCCAGAATACCCTAGCAACACCATAGCAACCGCCTAGCAACCACCCAGAATACCCTAGCAACACCATAGCAACCGCCTAGCAACCAACCAGAATACCCTAGCAACTGCCTAGCAACAACATAGCAACGACCCAGAACACCCTAGCAACAGCCTAGCAACTTTTTTAACTTTAAACTACTTGAAACTTTAAACTGCTTTAAACTTCAAACTAATTTAAATTTTAAACTACTTTGAACTTCAAACTACTTTAAACGTTGAAGTACTTTAAACTTCAAACTACTTACAACTACTTTAAACTTAAAACTACTTTAAACTTTAAACTACTTTAAACTTTAAACTACTTTAACCTTTAAACTAAATTAAACTTCAAACTACTTTAAACTTCAAACTAAATTAAACTTCAAACTACTTTAAACTTTAAACTAAATTAAACTTCAAACTTCTTTAAACTTTAAACTAAATTAAACTTCAAACTACTTTAATCTTCAAACTACTTTAAACTTTAAACTTTCCAGTCCAAACTTTCTCAAGCCAACTTAAAGTTTGTCTCGACGAACTTTTTAATCTAGTTATTATTATTCTTCTTACCAAAAAATTACACTCAATCTCCTCCTAGAGCTTTAACTCTACATACTCCAAACTCGGCTCAGACCTTCAAACTGTTCTGACTCGAGTTGCTTTATCTTTTCAGACTGATCGGACTTACGGTTTTCCTACAAATGACGATCAAAACTCGGAAAAACTCCCATTGACTTAACATTGGGCATTCTAAAAAAATTCAAACTCACCAACCGACAAAAATTTAAATCTAAATCCCTTGAAAACTAATTCAAACTGCCATTCTATATATATTAGCCAATGAAACTCATTTAAACTAATAAACTCTAATCTCATACACTTATAAACTAATTAACTTAAATTTAATAACTAATTAACTAATAAACTCATGAATTCATAGACTTATGAACTCTTAAACTCATAAATTAATAAATTCTGAACTCTAAACTCATTTAAACTTATAAACTCTAAACTCAAAAACTTGTACACTTATAAACTCTAAACTCATAAACTCTGAGTGTGTGTGTGTGTGTGTGTGTGTCTGAGTGAGTGTGTGAGCGAGGTAGTCTGTGTGTGTGTGTGAGTGTGTGTGTGTGTGTGTGTGTGTGTGTGTGTGTGTGTTTGTTTGTTTGTATCTATCTAACTTATTTATATATCTATCATAAACTTCAAACTACTTTAAACTACTTTAAACTTCAAACCAATTTAAACTTCTTAAGTTTAAAGCTCCCAGCTCCCAAGCAACTCCATAGCAACCAAACTTGAGTACCCTAGCAACCGTTTTGCAAGACCTATATCTCTGTATCAGAACATCGTATAGAGATGAGGTTTGGCTCTTTTGACTCATGCTAGCAAACAGCACTTCCAACATGCTACATATGCTAGCAGTGAATAGCTACATGCTAATAGCGATTAGTTAAGTGTTAAATCATGCCAAGATCATGCTAAGAACTCTATAAAAACTCCATAGTAACCATCTGTGATAACTACCAACCACCTAGTAACACCATATCAACCGCCCTGAATACCATAGCAACCCCCCAGAACACCCTAGCAACCACCCAAAAGACCCTAGCAACCACCCAGAACACCGTAGCAACCACCCAAAAGACCCTAGCAACCACTCAAAAGACCCTAGCAACCGCCTAGCAACCACCCAAAAGACCCTAGCAACCACCCAGAACACCGTAGCAACCACCCAAAAGACCCTAGCAACCACCCAAAAGACCCTAGCAACCGCCTAGCAACCACCCAAAAGACCCTAGCAACCACCCAGAATACCCTAGCAACCACCCAAAACAGCCTAGCAACCACCCAGAACACCCTGGCCACCACCTAGCAACCACCCAGAATACCTTAGCAACGCCTAGCAACACCATAGCAACCACCCATAACACCCTAGCAACTGCCTAGCAACCACCCAGAACACCCTAGCAACCACCCAAAATACCCTAGCAACCGCCTAGCAACCACCCAAAACCGCCTAGCAACCACCCAAAACACCCTAGCAACCGCCTAGCAACCACCCAAAATACCCTAGCAACCACCCAAAAGACCCTAGCAACCACCCAAAATATCCTAGCAACCACCCAGAACACCCTAGCAACCGCCTAGCAACCACACAAAAGACCCTGGCAACCGCCTAGCAACCACCCAAAACACCCTAGCAACCACCCAAAACACCCTAGCAACCACCCAAAATACCCTAGCAACCGCCTAGCAACCACCCAGAATACCTTAGCAACCGCCTAGCAACACCATAGCGACCACCCATAACATCCTAACAACCGCCTAGCAAAAAACTTTCCGGTCCAAACTTTCTCAAGCCAACTTAAAGTTTGTCTCGACGAACTTTCGCATCTAGTTAAGTTGGCTTGAGAAAGCCAACATATTGAAATCCTATTTAAACTTATTATTATTATTATTATTCTTCTTACCAAAAAATTACACTCAATCTCCTCCTAGAGCTTTAACTCTACATACTCCAAACTCGGCTCAGACCTTCAAACTGTTCTGACTCGAGTTGCTTTATCTTTTCAGACTGATCGGACTTACGGTTTTCCTACAAATGACGATCAAAACTCGGAAAAACTCCCATTGACTTACATTGGGGAGTTCTAAAAAATTCAAATCCAGATTCAAACTCGCCAACCGACAAAAATTCAAATCTAAATACCTTGAAGACTAAACCAAACTGCCGTTCTATATATATTAGCCAATGAAACTCATTTAAACTAATAAACTCTAATCTCATACATTTATAAACTAATTAACTTAAATTTAATAACTAATTAACTAATAAACTCATGAATTCATAGACTTATGAACTCTTAAACTCATAAATTAATAAACTCTGAACTCTAAACTCATTTAAACTTATAAACTCTAAACTCAAAAACTCATACACTTATAAACTCATCAGTTTATACACTTATAAACTCTAAACTCATAAACTCTGAGTGTGTGTGTGTGTCTGAGTGAGTGTGTGAGCGAGGTAGTCTGTGTGAGTGTGTGTGTGTGTGTGTGTGTGTGTGTATCTATCTAACTTATTTATCTATCTATCTCTCTGTCATAAACTTCAAACTACTTTAAACTTTAAACCAATTTAAACTTCTTAAGTTTAAAGCTCCCAGCTCCCAAGCAACTCCATAGCAACCAAACTTGAGTACCCTAGCAACCATCCAAAAGATCCTAGCAACCGCCTAGCAACCACCCAAAATATCCTAGCAACCACCCAAAACACCCTAACAACCGCCTAGCAACCACCACCCAAAATATCCTAGCAACCACCCAAAACACCCTAGCAACCGCCTAGCAACCACCCAAAAGACCCTAGCAACCACCCAAAATATCCTAGCAACCACCCAAAACACCCTAGGAACTGCCTAGCAACCACCCAAAAGACCCTAGCAACCACCAAAAATATCCTAGCAACCACCGAAAATATCCTAGCAACCGCCTAGCAACCACCCAAAAGACCCTAGCAACTACCCAAAATATCCTAGCAACCGCCTAGCAACTACCCAAAAGACCCTAGCAACCATCCAGAACACCCTAGCAACCGCCTAGCAATCAACCAGAACACCTTAGCAACCACCCAAAATACCCTAGCAACCACCCAAAATATCCTAGCAACCGCCTAGCAACCACCCAAAAGACCCTAGCAACCACCGGAAATATCATAGCAACCGCCTAGCAACCACCCAAAAGACCCTAGCAACTACCCAAAATATCCTAGCAACCGCCTAGCAACTACCCAAAAGACCCTAGCAACCACCCAGAACACCCTAGCAACCGCCTAGCAACCAACCAGAACACCCTAGCAACCACCCAAAATACCCTAGCAACCACCCAAAAGACCCTAGCAACCACCCAAAATATCCTAGCAACCACCCAGAACAACCTAGCAACCGCCTAGCAACCACCCAGAATACCCTAGCAACACCATAGCAACCAACCAGAATACCCTAGCAACCACCTAGCAACACAATAGCAACCACCCAGAATACCCTAGCAACTGCCTAGCAACAACATAGCAACGACCCAGAACACCCTAGCAACAGCCTAGCAACTTTTTTAACTTTAAACTACTTGAAACTTTAAACTACTTTAAACTTCAAACTAATTTAAATTTTAAACTACTTTGAACTTCAAACTACTTTAAACGTCGAAGTACTTTAAACTTCAAACTACTTTCAACTACTTTAAACTTAAAACTAATTCAAACTTTAAACTACTTTAAACTTTAAACTACTTTAACCTTTAAACTGCTTTAAACTTCAAACTACTTTAAACTTCAAACTACTTTCAACTTCAAACTAATTTAAACTTTAAACTAATTTAAACTTCAAACTACTTTAAACTTCAAACTTATTCAAACTCTCTGGTCCAGCTTTCTCAAGCCAACTTAAAGTTTGTCTCGACGAACTTTTTTTTCTAGTTAAGTTGGCTTGAGAGAGCCAACATATTGAAATCCTATTTAAACTTATTAAGTTGGCTTGAGAGAGCCAACTTACTGATATTGTACTTAAACTTAATATTATTATTATTCTTCTGTTAAAAACTGTTGACTCAAACTCGTCCTAGAGCTTTAACTCTACATACTCCAAACTCGGCTCAGACACTCAAACTGATCTGAAGTTAGTTGCTATATCTTTTCAGACTGATCGGACTTACGGTTTTCCTAAAAATGCCGATCAAAACTCGGAAAAACTCCCATTGACTTACATTGGGGAGTTCTAAAAAATTCAAATCCAGATTCAAACTCACCAACCGACGAAAATTCAAATCTAAATACCTTGAAGACTAAACCAAACTGCCGTTCTATATACTATATAAGCCATTGAGACTCAATTAAACTAATAAACTCATCTATCTATCTACTTCAAACTATTTTAAACTTTAAACTACTTTAAACTTCAAACTAAATTAAACTTCAAACTAATATACACTTTAAACTACTTTAAACTTCAAACTTAAGCTTTAACTCATTTAAACAAACTCTAAACTCATTTAAACTTATAAACTCAAAACTCATTTCAACTTACAAACTAAACTCAAAAACTTGTACACTTATAAACTCATCCATTTATACACTTATAAACTCTAAACTCATAAACTCTGAGTGTGTGTGTGTGTGTGAACACACACACACACACACACACACTCTAAACTCATTTAAACAAACTCTAAACTCATTTAAACTTATAAACTCAAAACTCAAAAACTCGTAAACTACTTTAAACTTCAAACCACTTTAAACTTCTTAAGTTTAAAGTTCCCAGCTCCCAAGCAACTCCATAGCAACCAAACTTGAGTACCCTAGCAACCGTTTTACAAGACCTATATCTCTGCATCAGAACATCGTATAGAGATGAGGTTTTGCTCTTTTGACTCATGCTAGCAAACAGCACTTCCAACATGCTACACATGCTAGCAGTGAATAGCTACATGCTAATAGCGATTAGTTAAGTGTTAAATCATGCCAAGATCATGCTAAGAACTCTATAAAAACTCCATAGTAACCATCTGTGACAACTACCAACCACCTAGTGACACCATAGCAACCACCCAGAACACCCTAGCAACCGCCTAGCAACCACCCAGAATACCCTAGCAACTGCCTAGCAACACCATAACAACCACCCAGAACACCCTAGCAACCACCCAGAATACCCTAGCAACTGCCTAGCAACTGCCTAGCAACCGCCTAGCAACCACCCAGAACACCCTAGCAACCGCCTAGCAACCACCCAGAAAACCTTAGCAACCACCTAGCAACACCATGGCAACCACCCAGAACACAATAGCAACCGCCTAGCAACCACCAAGAATACCCTAGCAACCACCTAGCAACACCATAGCAACCACCCAGAACACCCTAGCAACCGCCTAGCAACCACCCAGAATACCCTAGCAACTGCCTAGCAACACCATAGCAACCACCCAGAACACCCTAGCAACCACCCAGAACACCCTAAGAACCACCTAGCAACCACCCAGAAAACCTTAGCAACCGCCTAGCAACACCATAGCAACCACCCAGAACACCCTAGCAACCGCCTAGCAAGCACCCAGAACACCCTAGCAACCGCCTAGCAACCACCCAGAATACCCTAGCAACTGCCTAGCAACACCATACACGGGTTTCTTGTATACAAACAATACCGGATGCGCGCGCATCCAGGAGGCAGAAAACCGCTATCTGTTATGCCAAGTTCTGTAAAAGAACATTGTAATTAACGTAGATTTCGCATTGTTTGTAATTTCTTGTTGACTCAATAATAAACGGCAATTTCAGAGTTGGATCTGTTTGTTTGTGTTTCATATTAATATAACATTATGTAAAACGTCCAACTGTTTACGAATCAAAATCCGGACATACTGTGATGCATGTATGTATGAATTATCATGTTAGACTAAAGCCCTATTCGCACAGGATTAGTATTACCCCTGGACCTCTGTAATTAAGAAATTACCCCCTGACGTCTGTTTTTGGTGACTTATTCACACGGGCAAATAAATGTTCATAATTCCCTCGAGTTTACGGACTTTACAGCCCGCGCCCACCCATTCACACTTCACTAGCTGAACGTGCTGAAACGAAGATCGCGCTGCAGTATTGCAATTCAAAAAAAGAACTTATTTAAAACCAATTTATTAGAGAAATATATTATATATATTATAGAATATCATATTATTGTATAAATATATAATATATCTTATTTTTCTTTTATTCTTTGTCCATATTTACAACAAGCCTGCCTGAAGAAGGTATTATTAATGTCGCGATAGGCTATTTCTTCTATTCATTTTATTTGGTTTATTTCATTTTATATCATTTTTACTCTTTTACACTTTGATTTCTTGAGATACTTACAGGATGGACGTCTTTAGAGGCCGTGTGAGACAAATAATTGCTCCACGATACAGACTACTAAGTTACACTTCCACAAAAAGCGTCCAAACTTTCCAAAAGAGCTTCCATGTTGCGCCAAAATGCTTAATTTGACGTTTCCATGACAACGGTCCGAGTTGAGCTTCCGGATCACGTCTTTACTGTAGTTTGTTTTCTCTTTTGCAGCACTTCATAGTTTTTATTTATAGGCCTGCATGTAAATAAATTACGCAACAACTCCTTGGCATTTTGACTTAGCTAGCGACAACACCACCACTATGCTACTAGCCTAAACCCTTTACTCCATTACGAAGACCGCGGGTCTTTCTGCCTCCAGGTTGCGTGCGCAAGCAGTGATGACGTCGCCGAGAAATCCATGTATAGCAACCACCCAGAACACCCTAGCAACCGCCTAGCAACCGCCTAGCAACCACCCAGAATACCTTAGCAACCACTCAGAATACCTTAGCAACCACCCAGCAACACCATAGCAACCACCCAGAACACCCTAGCAACCGCCTAGCAAGCACCCAGAACACCCTAGCAACCGCCTAGCAACCACCCAGAATACCCTAGCAACTGCCTAGCAACACCATAGCAACCACCCAGAACACCCTAGCAACCGCCTAGCAACCGCCCAGAATACCTTAGCAACCACTCAGAATACCTTAGCAACCACCCAGCAACACCATAGCAACCACCCAGAACACCCTAGCAACCGCCTAGCAACCACCCAAAACACCCTAGCAAGTGCCTAGCAACCACCCAGAACACCCTAGTAACCGCCTAGCAACCACCCAAAATACACTAACAACCGCTTAGCAACACCCTAGCAACTACCCAGAACACCCTAGCAACCACCTAGCAACACCATAGCAACCACCCTGAACCGCCTAGCAACACCCTAGTAACCACCTAAAATACCCTAGCAACCGCTTAGCAACACCCTAGCAACCACCCAGAACGCCCTAGCAACCACCCAGAATACCCTAGCAACCGCCTAGCAACACCATAGCAACCACCCAGAACACCCTAGCAACCGCTTAGCAACCATCCAGAATACCCCAGCTACCACCTAGCAACCACCCAGAACACCTTAGCAACCCACTAGAAATACCCTAGCAACTTTTTAACTTCAAACTTTAAACTACTTTAAACTTCAAACTAATTTAAACTTTAAACTAAAAACTTCAAACTACTTTAAACTGTAAACTAAATTAAACTTCAAACTACTTTAAACTTTAAACTAAATTAAACTTCAAACTACTTTAAACTTTAAACTAAATTAAACTTCAAACTTCTTTAAACTTTAAACTAAATTAAACTTCAAACTACTTTAAACTAAATTAAACTTCAAACTACTTTAATCTTCAAACTACTTTAAACTTTCCAGTCCAAACTTTCTCAAGCCAACTTAAAGTTTGTCTCGACGAACTTTTTAATCTAGTTAAGTTGGCTTGAGAGAGCCAACATATTGAAATCCTATTTAAACTTATTATTATTATTATTCTGAGACTAAAATTTCTATATTAAACTCCTCCTAGAGCTTTAACTCTACATACTCCAAACTCGGCTCAGACACTCAAACTTTTCTGACTAAGTGTGCTATCTATTTTCAGACTGATCGGACTTACGGTTTTCCTACAAATGACGATCAAAACTCGGAAAAACTCCCATTGACTTAACATTGGGCATTCTAAAAAAATTCAAACTCACCAACCGACAAAAATTTAAATCTAAATCCCTTGAAAACTAATTCAAACTGCCATTCTATATATATTAGCCAATGAAACTCATTTAAACTAATAAACTCTAATCTCATACACTTATAAACTAATTAACTTAAATTTAATAACTAATTAACTAATAAACTCATGAATTCATAGACTTATGAACTCTTAAACTCATAAATTAATAAATTCTGAACTCTAAACTCATTTAAACTTATAAACTCTAAACTCAAAAACTTGTACACTTATAAACTCTAAACTCAAACTCTGAGTGTGTGTGTGTGTGTGTGTGTGTGTGTGTGTGTCTGAGTGAGTGTGTGAGCGAGGTAGTCTGTGTGAGTGTGTGTGTGTGTGTGTGTGTGTGTGTGTGTGTGTGTGTGTGTGTGTGTGTGTTTGTATCTATCTAACTTATTTATATATCTATCATAAATTTCAAACTACTTTAAACTACTTTAAACTTCAAACCAATTTAAACTTCTTAAGTTTAAAGCTCCCAGCTCCCAAGCAACTCCATAGCAACCAAACTTGAGTACCCTAGCAACCGTTTTGCAAGACCTATATCTCTGTATCAGAACATCGTATAGAGATGAGGTTTGGCTCTTTTGACTCATGCTAGCAAACAGCACTTCCAACATGCTACATATGCTAGCAGTGAATAGCTACATGCTAATAGCGATTAGTTAAGTGTTAAATCATGCCAAGATCATGCTAAGAACTCTATAAAAACTCCATAGTAACCATCTATGATAACTACCAACCACCTAGTAACACCATATCAACCGCCCTGAATACCATAGCAACCCCCCAGAACACCCTAGCAACCGCCTAGCAACCACCCAAAAGACCCTAGCAACCACCCAGAACACCGTAGCAACCACCCAAAAGACCCTAGCAACCACCCAAAAGACCCTAGCAACCGCCTAGCAACCACCCAAAAGACCCTAGCAACCACCCAAAAGACCCTAGCAACCGCCTAGCAACCACCCAAAAGACCCTAGCAACCACCCAAAAGACCCTAGCAACCACCCAGAACACCCTGGCCACCACCTAGCAACCACCCAGAATACCTTAGCAACGCCTAGCAACACCATAGCAACCACCCATAACACCCTAGCAACTGCCTAGCAACCACCCAGAATACCCTAGCAACCACCCAAAATACCCTAGCAACCGCCTAGCAACCACCCAAAACCGCCTAGCAACCACCCAAAACACCCTAGCAACCGCTTAGCAACCACCCAAAATACCCTAGCAACCACCCAAAAGACCCTAGCAACCACCCAAAATATCCTAGCAACCACCCAGAACACCCTAGCAACCGCCTAGCAACCACACAAAAGACCCTGGCAACCGCCTAGCAACCACCCAAAACACCCTAGCAACCACCCAAAACACCCTAGCAACCGCCTAGCAACCACCCAGAATACCTTAGCAACCGCCTAGCAACACCATAGCGACCACCCATAACATCCTAACAACCGCCTAGCAAAAAACTTTCCGGTCCAAACTTTCTCAAGCCAACTTAAAGTTTGTCTCGACGAACTTTCGCATCTAGTTATTATTATTATTCTTCTTACTAAAAAATCTGACTCAAACTCGTCCTAGAGCTTTAACTCTACATACTCCAAAATCGGCTCAGACACTCAAACTGATCTGACCAAGTGTGCTATATCTTTTCAGACTGATCGGACTTACGGTTTTCCTACAAATGACGATCAAAACTCGGAAAAACTCCCATTGACTTAACATTGGGCATTCTAAAAAAATTCAAACTCACCAACCGACAAAAATTTAAATCTAAATCCCTTGAAAACTAATTCAAACTGCCATTCTATATATATTAGCCAATGAAACTCATTTAAACTAATAAACTCTAATCTCATACACTTATAAACTAATTAACTTAAATTTAATAACTAATTAACTAATAAACTCATGAATTCATAGACTTATGAACTCTTAAACTCATAAATTAATAAATTCTGAACTCTAAACTCATTTAAACTTATAAACTCTAAACTCAAAAACTTGTACACTTATAAACTCTAAACTCATAAACTCTGAGTGTGTGTGTGTGTGTGTGTGTGTGTGTGTGTGTGTGTGTGTGTGTGTGTGTGTGTGTCTGAGTGAGTGTGTGTGTGTGTGTGTGTGTGTGTGTGTGTGTGTGTGTGTTTGTTTGTATCTATCTAACTTATTTATATATCTATCATAAACTTCAAACTACTTTAAACTACTTTAAACTTCAAACCAATTTAAACTTCTTAAGTTTAAAGCTCCCAGCTCCCAAGCAACTCCATAGCAACCAAACTTGAGTACCCTAGCAACCGTTTTGCAAGACCTATATCTCTGTATCAGAACATCGTATAGAGATGAGGTTTGGCTCTTTTGACTCATGCTAGCAAACAGCACTTCCAACATGCTACATATGCTAGCAGTGAATAGCTACATGCTAATAGCGATTAGTTAAGTGTTAAATCATGCCAAGATCATGCTAAGAACTCTATAAAAACTCCATAGTAACCATCTGTGATAACTACCACCTAGTAACACCATATCAACCGCCCTGAATACCATAGCAACCCCCCAGAACACCCTAGCAACCGCCTAGCAACCACCCAGAACACCCTAGCAACCACCCAAAAGACCCTAGCAACCACCCAGAACACCGTAGCAACCACCCAAAAGACCCTAGCAACCACCCAAAAGACCCTAGCAACCGCCTAGCAACCACCCAAAAGACCCTAGCAACCACCCAGAACACCGTAGCAACCACCCAAAAGACCCTAGCAACCACCCAAAAGACCCTAGCAACCGCCTAGCAACCACCCAAAAGACCCTAGCAACCACCCAAAAGACCCTAGCAACCACCCAAAAGACCCTAGCAACCACCCAAAAGACCCTAGCAACCACCCAGAATACCCTAGCAACCACCCAAAACAGCCTAGCAACCACCCAGAACACCCTGGCCACCACCTAGCAACCACCCAGAATACCTTAGCAACGCCTAGCAACACCATAGCAACCACCCATAACACCCTAGCAACTGCCTAGCAACCACCCAGAACACCCTAGCAACCACCCAAAATACCCTAGCAACCGCCTAGCAACCACCCAAAACCGCCTAGCAACCACCCAAAACACCCTAGCAACCGCCTAGCAACCACCCAGAATACCCTAGCAACCACCTAGCAACAGCATAGCAACCACCCAAAATATCCTAGCAACCACCCAGAACACCCTAGCAACCGCCTAGCAACCACCCAAAAGACCCTAGCAACCACCCAAAAGACCCAAGCAACCGCCTAGCAACCACCCAAAAGACCCTAGCAACCACCCAAAAGACCCTAGCAACCACCCAGAATACCCTAGCAACCACCCAAAACAGCCTAGCAACCACCCAGAACACCCTGGCCACCACCTAGCAACCACCCAGAATACCTTAGCAACGCCTAGCAACACCATAGCAACCACCCATAACACCCTAGCAACTGCCTAGCAACCACCCAAAACCGCCTAGCAACCACCCAAAACACCCTAGCAACCGCCTAGCAACAACCCAAAATACCCTAGCAACCACCCAAAAGACCCTAGCAACCACCCAAAATATCCTAGCAACCACCCAGAACACCCTAGCAACCGCCTAGCAACCACACAAAAGACCCTGGCAACCGCCTAGCAACCACCCAAAATACCCTAGCAACCGCCTAGCAACCACCCAGAATATCCTAGCAACTGCCTAGCAACACCATAGCAACCACCCAGAACACCCTAGCAACCGTCTAGTAACCCTAGCAACCGCCTAGCAACACCATAGCAACCACCCCGAACACCCTAGCAACCGCCTAGCAAAAAACTTTCCGGTCCAAACTTTCTCAAGCCAACTTAAAGTTTGTCTCGACGAACTTTCGCATCTAGTTAAGTTGGCTTGAGAGAGCCAACATATTGAAATCCTATTTAAACTTATTATTATTATTATTCTTCTGAGCGGAAAAAAATCTGAGACTAACTCCTCCTAGAGCTTTAACGCTACATACTCCAAACTCGGCTCAGACACTCAAACTGATCTGACTCGAGTTGCTTTATCTTTTCAGACTGATCGGACTTACGGTTTTCCTAAAAATGATGATCAAAACTCGAAAAAACTCATTCAAAAACTCCATTGA
>NC_140222.1:190000-215000 GCF_951802725.1 Rutilus rutilus | reverse complement strand
ATACCATAGCAACCACCCAGAACACCCTAGCAACCGCCTAGCAACCACCCAGAACACCATAGCAACCACCCAGAACACCCTAGCAACCGCCTAGCAACCACCCAGAACACCCTAGCAACCACCCAAAATACCCTAGCAACCACCCAAAATATCCTAGCAACCACCCAAAACACCCTAGCAACCGCCTAGCAACCACCCAAAAGACCCTAGCAACCACCTAGCAACCACCCAAAATATACTAGCAACCACCCAAAACACCCTAGCAACCGCCTAGCAACCACCCAAAAGACCCTAGCAACCACCCAAAATATCCTAGTTTCACCCAGAACACCCTAGCAACCGCCTAGCAACCACCCAGAACACCCTAACAACCACCCAAAATACATTAGCAACACCCTAGCAACCACACAGAATACCTTAGCAACCGCCTAGCAACACCATAGCAACCACCCAGAACACCCTAGCAACCACCTAACAACACCATAGCAACCACCAAGAACACCCTAGCAACCGCCTAGCAACCACCCAGAATACCTTAGCAACTGCCTAGCAACACCATAGCAACCACCCAGGACACCCTAGAAACCACCTAGCAACACAATAGCAACCACCCAGAACACCATAGCAACCGCCTAGCAACCACCCAGAATACCCTAGCAACACCATAGCAACCGCCTAGCAACCACCCAGAATACCCTAGCAACACCATAGCAACCGCCTAGCAACCAACCAGAATACCCTAGCAACTGCCTAGCTCACATAGCAACATAGCAACGACCCAGAACACCCTAGCAACAGCCTAGCAACTTTTTTAACTTTAAACTACTTGAAACTTTAAACTGCTTTAAACTTCAAACTAATTTAAATTTTAAACTACTTTGAACTTCAAACTACTTTAAACGTTGAAGTACTTTAAACTTCAAACTACTTACAACTACTTTAAACTTAAAACTACTTTAAACTTTAAACTACTTTAAACTTTAAACTACTTTAACCTTTAAACTAAATTAAACTTCAAACTACTTTAAACTTCAAACTAAATTAAACTTCAAACTACTTTAAACTTTAAACTAAATTAAACTTCAAACTTCTTTAAACTTTAAACTAAATTAAACTTCAAACTACTTTAATCTTCAAACTACTTTAAACTTTAAACTTTCCAGTCCAAACTTTCTCAAGCCAACTTAAAGTTTGTCTCGACGAACTTTTTAATCTAGTTTATTCCTGTGATCAAAGCTGAGATTTCAGCATCATTACTCCAGTCGTCACTGTCACATGATCCTTCAGAAATTATTCTAATATGATGATTGATACTCAAGAAACATTCATTATTATTTTAAATGTCGAAAACAGTTGTGTACAGTCTTTGATGAATAGAAAGTTCAAAAGAACAGCATTTATCTGAAATCTAAAGCTTTTGTAACGTTAAACACTACCGCTCAAAAGTTTGTGGTTAGTAATAATTAAAATTTTATTTTTGGGGGAAAGAAATAAAATAAATCAGTACTTTTATTTATGAAGGATGAGTTAAACTGATCAACAGTTACAGTAAAGACATTTATAATGTTAAAAATATATATATTTGAAATATATGCTGTTCTTTTGAACTTTACATTCATCAAAGCATTTAAAAAAAAACACAACTGTTTTCAACATTGAAAATAATAATGAATATTTATTGAGCATCAATCATCATATTAGTATGATTTCTGAAGGATCATGTGACACTGAAGACTGGAGTAATGATGCTGAAAACTCAACTTTGATCACAGAAATGAATTACTATGTAAAATATTTTAAAATTGAAAACAGCTGTTTTAAATTGGAATAATATATCACAATATTACTGTTTTTGTTTGTATTTTTAATCAATAAATGCAGCCTTGGTGAGCAGAAGAGACTTCTCCTAAAAACATTAAAAATCTTACTGACCCCAAACTTTTGAACAATAATATATATATATATATATATATATATATACATATATATGTATGTTTGTGTATGTATGTATGTATATATATATATATATGTATGTATATATATATATGTATGTATATATATATATATATATATATATATATATATATATATATATATATATATATATATATATATATATATATATATATATATATATATAAATATAGCTGTGAGCAGCGATGGAGGGCCAAAGCCGGCGGTACCGCCACCCCGGTGCCTTTAGGTAACTAAAGGCACCGGGGTTGCGGTGCCACCGGCTTGGGCCCGTAATCGCTGCTCGCAGCTATATTTATATATATTTTTTCATTATAACTACTTCTCACAGTATTCCTCTATCAAATGGTTAGTCTGAAAATCCAAAAAATATTATCAGTATTGTCTCAGTCTGTCACGGTGTGGGTTTTGTCTTGTTCCTTGTTAGTGTCTGTCATATTATTCCCTGCTTGTCCTGTGATCCTGCCATGTGTCTTGTCATGTTCAGTTGTTCCCGTTATGTTGATTAGTCTTCACAGGTGTTTCAGTTTACCACGCCCCCTTGTTATCTTGTTTAGCTTGTGTTCCCTGTGTTTATATACCCTGTCTGTTTTAGTATGTGTCACGGAGTCCTTGTGTATTTATCACGCCACTTCTGTTTCTTCTGTGTTCCTGTTTATGTTCTTGTTTTGGATGGATTATGATATCGACTATTGCCTGGACTGGATTTTGAGTAACGGATTTCCCTATTAAACATTTCATACTGCACCCTTGGATCTTTCCCTTCTTCCCAAGTGAGGATCGTGACACAGTCCCACTTATCTTTACTGTTTTTCACAAACCAAAATATTATGTTACTCGAATTTAATGGATTGAGAAATAAAACTTTAGAAGTTATATCCACTCCTCCTTTGTTTGCCCACCGGCCTTTCATGAAAATGAGGGCGCCCTCTCTGGATAATTTGGATAGTGACTTTGCCAATGTGTCACTTTGTCTCTCTGCCATCAAGTCTATTATTTTTACGTTTACCATTATTATTACCATTACCATTATTAAGAGTTTTTTACCCCATAATGGATGACAATCTTCAACTTCACAATTCCAATTTACATTAATACTAATCCAGAGAGTAATTCAGATCAACATCTTAAATGACAAAAGTAGTCATAATTACCAATGGCAGACAGAGCTGGAAAACCAATCCAATTAAAGCTCGTCCCATGTTCTGTATCGTCTTTTCATCGGATTGACTCAGAATTATCAGCTTCTTTAAAGTTTGTCGTTTCACTTAACCCATCTGTAATGATAAAACACTTTTTCCAGAGGTTAATGACACAATATCCACAAAATTAGGAAATAATAGTACCACAAACTAACACGTACAAGACATGAAGTGCTGTCACCATCACACACACATGTTAAATGCTCATTTTCAATGTTTGCTTTTTGATATTAGCGCTAAAAATATTTACTTCACATTTTTCTTTCGGTTTTACCTAAATTTACATAGTCACTTAACCAGTTTCAAAGCATGTCTGTTTATTATTCATTTGATTTTAGAAAAGTCAGCTGGGTTGTTTTGGTTTATTATCTTTATTTTGCTTCAGCTTGCTTTAGCAGGCCGATAACAGAATGACAGACAGTGTACCATCCCTTCCTCCACTCAAGAAGTCTCTCTCACTATAAACAAATCATCTTTTCAACAGCCTCCTAAGACTGTAACTTAGACAAAATGTAATAATAAATTTATTACAATAACCTTTATTCAGACTTTTCTTGAATCTACAAAAGCTGTCTTCATCTTTAGCCGCCAACATGTCTAACGACCTTCAGGAGTTAAAACTATCTTATAGACATAATAGTTCAAAATCACCACTTCTACAGATTTTGTTTTTCTTGCCCATAAGGCACCTGTCAGGGTGTGGTGTAGGTTGGAGAGGCAAAAAGGCTCCAATATGAACTTTTACTCACAATGTCACACAAAAGGTACAGACGGGCAGAAGGGAAATACACACCAGCAAACAACATGAACTGATAAAAGCCGTTTCTCAATATGCGTTCTTGTCTGTACTTGTGTTCTTGTGGACTTGTGAAACGTCATCAGTCGCTGCCCAAGTACTGTTCCAATTCAAAGTTCACATCTAGCCAAGTCCAGTTCGAATCCCCGGATGTGTTCTTGCTCCGCCCCTTTTACCGAGGATGCATCGAGAGGTGACTTGTGCGGACTTGAGACAGCCAGGTATCCCAGAATGCATCTCACACCAACCAGCAAGCGTCAATAGCAGAGGAGAAACCCCGCGTAATTTAAAAATATTGCTGTAATTGTGTCACGAAATGTAGTTTTAAGAGTATTTCAGGCGAGAATGTAGTTGTTTAAAGCTGAAATCTTTGGTTTATTTATAAAGATAGTGCCTATTTGAAAATTTGATGTGACGTTTTCGGAGTTGTGAGAACCAGGCAATCGGACGCTCTATGCTCATGTAACCCCGCCGAGAACAGCCTTTCCTTGGCTACTGCTGCTGACGTTTGAACATTTCAAACATATAAAATATTTTATTATACATGTTGCCTACATTCTCTTCACTGAATGTACATATATGATAAAATAAAATGACACAACTCTGTCTCTTTTTTGCTAAATGTTTGTTTTAATGATCAATATTATAATTTTTTTTATGTATCATATTTTTAAAATGAAAACAAAAAGAGTCAGGGTTGTGCTTTATATTTCGAGTTGATATATGCAGTGAAAGATAATCAATTGCGTTGCCTAACCCCATTTGTGTGGCCATTATGTTTAAGATTTTTTGTACATGAAAATGAAAAGAGGCAGAGTGATGGTTTATAACATATTTTGTTTTATTTGTAGCCTATAAAGAGATAACCGGAGTAGCCAGAGCGAGCTGAGTGACGCTATCAAGTACGCCGCTGTTCCATTTCAGAATTATCGGACTTGCGTCCTCCCGTCCTCGGGTCCTCCCGTCCTCGGGTCCTCCTCGGGTCCTCCCGTCCTCGGGTCCTCCTCGGGTCCTCCCGTCCTCCCGTCCTCGGGTCCTCCCGTCCTCGGGTCCTCCCGTCCTCGGGGGTTCGTTCTCCTGAGTCGAACTCGTCAAGTCCGAACTACCAAGGACTCGAGTCCGAAGTTTGCGTACTTGGTATTGAGAAACGCCGAAAGACTGACTGAACCCAAGAAACTAAATACTAACACTGATGGACTGAACACAGGTGATAGATGATAATTAAATGAACACAGGTGGAAGATGGTAAATTAATTAAGGATAATGAGAACATGTGCAAACATGACAGAACAGAATGTGACAGCACCCAGCCTGATATAAATTAAGAAGTTTTGTTACTGTCTCTACAACAAATCATATTAACTTTAACTCGGGTCGTTAAATGCATAATTTTCCTGCAGTTTGAGACAGAAATGACAGTAGCTTTACCAGGATATTGCTAATTCTGATTAGATGATATCAAAATTGGCAGATTGTCCTGCTCAGCAACCCTAGATTTAAAAAAGAAAAAGAAAAAAAACCCTGAAACTCAGCTGGTTTTGATTGACCAAAAAAATTAAGTGCCAGGACAAAAAGGGAGACGTCACCCCAGAGGAAAAAAAACAACAACATTATAGTGTTTCAATTCATAATGATAGCATTTGACACAATAAGAATTAATGGACTATCATTCTTTCACCACTGTTGCTGTTGCTATAGATTTACTGTTGGAGCCATATTCTTTACATAATCAATACTCCATACTCAAGTAACACCCAATAACACCCTCTTTGCAGGTTGCTGGTTATTTTTCAGTAATACCATGAGCTGTCCTTAACAATTAATGGCTCATTTTAATAAAACATTCAGGACTAACAATTGACTGGCCGACTGAAGAAACACAGGGGCTGAATCCGAAATCTCCCCCTAAACCCTCATTCACTATTCCCTAGGTTAGCCCACCAATACTGTTCACTTGAAGGAGTCAATGAAAAGGAGTGAGTGAATTCAGACAGGCGTTGAGCGTACATCAGTTGGACACTCATTATTGCAGTGCAATGTTGGATTAAATAATTGCACTCAATAATGTCCACTGTGGTTTCGACACCACTACAAATGGCTGTTCCCTCAAATAACGCCCTATTTTGAGGGTTAAAGGGCGCTTTTGGATTCAGCCAGGGGTTTAAATAGACAGACTAACAAGGTAATTAGTGGATAAGAAACCAGGCAGTGATTAGGAAAGATCTCTTTGTGAGCTTTGGTTAGAGGCGGCTGAAATGCAACTTTACGCACAACTGCTAGCCTGCGTAAAGAGGTTTTTGAGGCCTAGTCCACACGGACACGGGTATTTTTATAACCGGAGTTTTTCCTCCTGCGTTTTAATGTGTGGCATCCCGTCCACATATGCTCGGTTTAAAAGAAATTTCCGCCTACATGAAAACGCAAAAACACGCTATCAATCGCTGTCAAGAGCATGCCACACCAGCAGGTGGAGACATAACCCTTATCGTAAAGCCATGCTGGCCAATCAGAAGCCTGGATCAGAAGCAAAAACCTGCCTGTTTTCACAGGCTTACAATTGTCCTTGATTTTAATGTTGAATTGTCAAATTGTTGGGTAAACTCCCTTTATCATTTGTTTTGCGGTTGATCTTGTTTTTAAGATATTTATCCTGATGTACAGCACAATGGCCAACTACTGTTGCTTTTATTGACCTATATAGATAAAAGTTGATTGATTGATTGATTGATATTCACATAGAATTTTAAAGTCAGTCATTTTAAATTGTCATAATATTTCACAATATTACTGTTTTTTTTATTATTGTTTTTTTATCAAATAAATGCAGCCTTGGTGAGCAGAAGATATTTCTTTTAAAAACATACAAAAATCTTACTGAACCCAAACTTTTGAACGGTAGTGTACATTATGTTCCAAAGGTCAAATGGAAACCCTGCCTAAAGACGTTGTTCAACATTATCAGGCAAGTCACAGTTTGTGCAGTATAGGGAGGAAGAAAGATCTTTCTGAAGATGAAAAGCATGAAGTGGTGCAATATTATGCAAAAGTAACACAAAACTATTAATTGTGTGAAAACTATTTAGAGATTATTGAATTCATAAGATTTGTGGATAATTAACAGCACTGGAGAACTCTGTCAGATAAAGGCTTATTAGGGAAAGCTTTTGTCAAAAAAAAAAATTATAATAGGACAGCTATAAAAAAAGCCACTTTTGAGCAACAAACAGGTATTAGAAGCTGCTGGTGTCTCTGGAGTCTCAGGCCTTGTCCACACGGAAACGCAGTATCAGGTCACTGAAACCGAACATTATTGAAAACCCCTGCCAGATTGTTATGTAGACAGTAAAACTGGGTTTTTTTAACTTAGATTTAAAAACAGACTCAGTGGATATTAGTCTTAAAGATACAGGAAGACTATTTCACAGTTTTGGACCAACAACAGAAAATGCACAGTCACCTCTATATAATATACAGTAAAGTGTAATTTATTCCTGTGATCAAAGCTGAATTTTCAGCATCATTACTCCAGTCTTCAGTGTCACATGATCCTTCAGAAATCACTCTAATATGAGGATTTGATGCTCAAGAAACATTCATTATTATTATCAATGTTGTCATGTACAATTTTTCCCCCAAAAAATAAAATAAAAATTCTTACTGACCCCAAACTTTTGAACGGTAGTGTATGTAGATGGTCAAACATTCTTTTGTATGCAATTTGCATTTTGTTTATTGAAAACTGAAAACTATTCATGTCATTATAAATGTGAAAAAAGTCACACTCAGTGAGTGAATAGCTGGTCACACACAGTGCAGTGAACTTTGTTAAAAAGAGTTCAAAAGTTGAGCTGTGGTCAGATAAGACTTCCTCTTTTTTTACAACTGCCTAACCCAACCTGTACAGTCATCAGAAGTAGTAGTAGTTACGCAAACATAGACATGATGATGTTAGTGGCTTGGTGTAGAAATGTTGTGTTGCATGTTGTGTCCGTGTATAAGATGTCTGCTTTCCCTGCCATCTGTGTCCGTCCTAAATGTTATGAGTGCCTAATAAATGGTAAAATGCCAAAGATCAGTGGTGTCTACTATTGAATCGTTAACGGTGTGTTAATCCAATGCTTTGCAGGACAGTTGGCTAGTACCAGCTATAGCTGTAGCCATCCCTCAGTCTATCAATCAATCAATCAGTTTATTTATAAAGCACAAATAAACAAAACTTCCGTTGATCCAAAGTGCTGTACAGAGGAGAAAAAAGACATGACGCAATACACTACAAAGACACCAACAGGACAGTTGCTTCAACATTCAATTTGCATACGACAGATCAAATAAAAATGTCTTTAACCTCACTTTAAAAATGCCCAAAGTTGGCCAGCTCTGATTTCAGGAGGGAGGCTGTTCCAGAGTCTAGGAGCGGCACTAGAAAAAGCCCTGTCTCCTCTAGTCTTAAGTTTTGTTCTTGGAACCACCAGAAGGCCTAGGTTCGCAGACCTAAGAGCTCTTGATGGTTGATGAACAGTCAATAAGTCTGTGAGGTATGATGTCCCATGTATTGACTTAAAAACTAATAATTAAGGACAGGAGTTAGATGATCTCGTTTTCGAGTTCCTGTCAGAACTCTAGCAGCGGCAGTCTGGACTATTTGAAGGCGATTAATGGATGATTCACTGATCCCCACATAAAGCGAATAAGGTAACACTTTACGGTAAGGGTACATGAATTATCATGAATTCATGTATAAATTCATGCATGAAATATGCATTCATTCATGCATTAATATCTCATGAATCATCAGGAACTAACATGAGTTCAACGTTTTTCATTCATGACTTCATGGATGAACAACACCTTAATTAAAACATTAACTAAGATGAGTACATCATCATGAATTATGATTTATTACGCATGATCATGATGTTTTCTTTGTTCACACAAAAAATTGGTCTTTACCACCCATTGTGGATACAGCTATGGTTATGGTACATGAATCATCATGAATTCATGCATAAAAAAAGTATTAATTCATGCATGCAAGACTACTCTTCGAATTATTAAAGGAATGTACAAAAATCCACATTATCTAATGCATGCATACAGGCTAGAACAGTATATCAATTAATGTGAGAACTTTTTTTCTGAATTATGATCTGAGTTTCCAAGCATGTTCATGTCTTCTCATAGCCTGCAGGTAAATGGACAGAGCCCAAAATTGGCCAATCACAGCACATAACATACGAATTCTGTTGGCGTTCAAATACAGTAGTCATCATTAACTAAGCATTATTTATCTATGACTTCCTCATGTGTGTGGCCCCTCAACTAAAGTGGTGACTTGGCACAATGGACTTTGATCTTAACTGTACTGCTTTATTCTTAAACGGTATAAACCAGTTAAAAAACATAAAGCTGTTTAAAAAATGTTTCACAAACAGCTTGATCTCTTTTTGGGTAAAGAGTCACCTTTAAGCTACTGATGTGACTCCTCCATATCATGAAATTGTAAAACAGCTTTATGGTTTTGTAAAGAGTTTTCAGATATACAGGCACTTCAAATAAAGTTCATGGTGTATGTACTGAATTCCTTCTCAGCTCTTTCCAGCTGTTGATTTAACTGGTTTATACCGTTCAGAATAAAGCAGTAAAGTTACATAACATTATTACGATTTTACAGCTAAAACATGTACGTTAAACTATTTACGAATATTTCATATTATAAAGATATCTGTATAACTTCCCTTTTACCATTTTATAGATTATAAATGTAAGATCCCTTAAACCTACTCCCACACCTACACATACCCAATTTTATAGACAATATTAAAAGGATAAAACGTAATGGACAGATATGTGTAGGGAAATGGCAGTTTTACTAATGTAGCATTAAAAGATGGTTTGAGCAACTAATCCTACCCCTACCCCTAAACCTAACCATTTCTTAAAACTACGTAACTACAATTATAAATTAAAACAACAGACAGACAATCACAATCATTTATTTATTGAGAAAATGTCAAAGCCGGTACCAAAAGTCGTTCACATGACGATGTGTCGCAGTCCTCTCTGGTAGTTACGTTATATAATAGTTTTGTATGAGGTAGCGTTACAGAGCAGAATTTAAGTTATTAATCCATGAAAATGTTAATCCGGTTCGGTTTGCTGTTCGCTCTGTGAAGGCACGCGCGCTTCTCCATTTCAAATGTAGTACACAACTTAAACACGGCATGTCGCAATCTGTGACGAAGCATGCGAGAGCCAATGAGCGTTTGATATCACTGCCGTAAAACATGTCGTAACGCTTCGGGCGCAATTTTTGAATTTGAATTCACCACGAGCGCGGGATTTGACGTTGGTCTCTGAGAGAAATGAAGATCACTGGATAAAGGGCTGCATTTGGATCTGTTTCTTGCAAACAACGTATGGATTATAAAGATTTGATCACATTAAGCTAATAAAATTGATTTCTTTTGTGAATTTATGCTGTGTTTTAGTGTATTATGAGTCAAAACATTAATGCCACGATTTTAATATGCATAAGTTAAATAGGAATACGCCCAGATGTGTACGTCGTTGTTTGTATAAGTTGTTTATAAGTAAATAAATTACGTTTTTGTGCTGTCCACTGTCAGTATTATACGTTTCTGTGTGTATAAAACGTAAATAAATGTACGTATGGTAGAACTACACTTTACGTAAAAATACACACGTATTCTCATGAGATCACGTTGCAAGTTAAGATCAAAGTCCATTTGTGTCCACAGTACATTGTTTGCAAAGGCTTGAACTTTCATGTTCATATTCATGTCATTTCACAGTTATGCCACATTGTTCATCAGTGTTTCAAAGCACCAAGTCACCACTTTAGTTGAGGGGCCACACACATGAGGAAGTCACTGATAAATAATGCTTAGTTAATGATGACTACTGTATTTGAACGCCAACATAATTTGTATAATATGTGCTGTGATTGGCCAATTTGGGGGTCTGTCCATTTACCTGCAGGCTATGAGAAGACATGAACATGCTGGATAACTCAGATCATAATTCAGAAAAAAAGTTCTCACATTAATTGATATACTGTTCTAGCCTGTATGCAAGCATTAGATAATGTGGATTTTTGTACATTCCTTTAATAATTGGAAGAGTAGTCTTGCATGCATGAATTAATACTTTTTTATGCATGAATTCATGATGATTCATGTACCATAACCATAGCTGTATCCACAATGGGTGGTAAAGACCAATTTTTTGTGTGAACAAAGAAAACATCATGATCATGTGTAATAAATCATAATTCATGATGATGTACTCATCTTAGTTAATGTTTTAATTAAGGTGTTGTTCATCCATGAAGTCATGAATGAAAAACGTTGAACTCATGTTAGTTCCTGATGATTCATGAGATATTAATGCATGAATGAATGCATATTTCATGCATGAATTTATACATGAATTCATGATAATTCATGTACCCTTACCGTAAAGTGTTACCGCGAATTACAATAGTCCAGCCTTGTAGAGATAAAAGCATGTATGACTTTTTCGAAGTTAGAGAATGAGAGTATAGATTTAATTTTTACCAGAGTTCGTAACTGGTAGAAGCTTGATTTTACAACTTGATTGACCTGTCTATCAAGCTTTAGGGCACTGTCCAGTACTACTCCCAGGTTCTTAACATATGGCTTCACATATGGTGTCAAGGTACCAAGATTTATATTTGTTGTATCATGTACACTGGAAGGTGTAAACACTATAACCTCTGTCTTTTCCTCATTCAAACTTAAAAAAAATTGCGACATCCATGCTTTCACATCCTCAAGGCAATCAGCCATCTCTTCTACCCCTTTTCCACCAAGGCAGAGCTGGTGCTGGTTCGGAGCCAGAGCCTAGTTTCAAATCGGTTCTTTGTTTTTCCACCGCCAAAGCACCAGCTCCGAACCAGTAAAACTGGTTCTTAAGTAGCACCAAATCATTGCAGGGTCTAGAACGGAGCCAAGAAAGAACCGCTTGCGTCAGAGGCTGGGGGCGGGGTTACCGTGGCCAACAAGACTGAAGAGAAACTTGTGACCGCCATTTTCAAATAGCAGCTAATCGAGCTAACAGCAGCTAAACACGATGGACGCGATCTAAAATATAAATTTAAGGCTAAAGTCGGCATCTTATTGTTAGAAATAAATGTTATGTACATGCCGTTACTCTCGCTTGTAATCTCCGTCTGTACAAATAATGGCGAGCCGCACGAACACGTTGGATCCGCCGTGTTTGGATGCCGATGTAGGTCCGCAAAGCCATGAACATCAAGAGCAAAGCAACGTGCGCCATTGTTGATGATGTGTTTGTGTTTGGGGCCGCCGCGCTAACGTTGCTGAGAAAGATGAGACGTAGCTGTGACGTAAGACCTGGCTCTGCGTTGGCTCTTTTAGCCTGTGGAAAAGCAAACCGGTTCTTTGGAGGCTCGTCAGTCGAACCAACTCCGAACCGGCACTAACTCTAGCTCCGAACCAGCACCTGGTTCTTGTTGGTGGAAAAGGGGTATTCTAGATTATTTCCATGGTTAAGAGGAAAATACATTTGTGTGTCGTCTGCATAACAATGATAACTCAAGTCATATTTTCTAAAAATAGTACTCAAAGGAAGCATGTATAAAGAAAACAGCATCAGAGCCAGTGTGGAGCCTTGAGGAATTCCACATGTTAACTTTACTGATGTAGATCGGTAGTTACCAATGTTGACTGAAAAACTCCTGTTTGTAAGATACGACTGAAACCAATGTAAGACTGGGCCTCTAATGCCCACTATGTGTTCTAACCGAGATAGCAGGACATTGTGGTCTACCGTGTCAAATACAGCACTTAAATCCAGGAGTGCCAATGCTACCGAATCTCCAGAGTCAGTGGCTAAAAAAATGTCATTGAGCACTTTAACAAGCGCCGTTTCCGTAGAGTGAAACTTTTTAAAACCAGATTGAAATATATACAAAATTTTGTTTTCGTTCAAAAAAGTTTCAAGCTGACATAGAACTACTTTATCTAAAATTTTTGTTAGAAATGGGAGATGTGAAATAGGTCTAAAATTTGATAGATTAGATGAGTCTAAATTTGGCCTCTTTAGTATGGGTTGCACTGTCGCATGTTTTAAACGCTCATGGACAACTCCCAACTCAAGGCATCTATTTACAAAGTGTAGGAGTGTCGTACTCACTACACTGAACACTTTTTTAAATAGTCGTGCTGGGATAGTGTCTAATGGTGATCCTGTCGGTTTTAGCTGCTTCACCGTGTCATTTAAAAAAGTCAAAAGCCGCGTTTCCACCGCAGGAACTTTCCCCAGGAACTAGGAACTTTGGGCTGGTACTCGATGTGTTTACACCGCAGGAACCAGGGTCTAAATGAAGTTCCGGGTAAATATTTCCCCCTCCGATAGTCCCTGCTCATGAGGTAGTACTTTTTCAAAGTTCAGGAACTTTCAGGGGTGGGACTTGTGCGCTGCACAAGCTGATTGGTTGTGTTCACGCCGCATTTTGGTTGGATGACTCCACGCAGCATTTTCTTTATTTTTAACCTCCCTTTTAAAAAGTGGCTTCATGCAGTAAAGTTGTCTGTCTGCAAATATGGAATTTAATAAAAAAAAACTGGGGGACTGGCGACGAGTTTCAGGCTTTATTATTTGGGTATTTGTGGAAGAGGAAACTTTCTGCGCGTTCGTCACAGCCATCTCACGGCCAATGTCCGCAATAGCTGATAACATACAATTGTATATCTAACGTTAGCATTACGAGCTCTGAACACGCTTTATCAGTGCTCGTCTCTTTTCTGCCACAGCTTTTAATATTAAGTCATTATGTTTACACATTGTCATCTATTGCAAGGCAAACCATGTTACAAATTTACTATAACAGGATTGAAATAGCGCTTTGAGGTTGGTAACAAACAACTATTTACAAGACTGTCACTATTTATGATTGATAGACGGGGTTCAGGCTTTTTTTTAAGAGTATTTGCGCAAAAGGAAATTTCTGCGCGTTCGTCCCAGTCATCTCACAACATACCTTGTCTAATTTTATACGCATACGAGCTTTCTGAACACGCTTTAGTATCAGTGCTCGTCTATTTTGTTATGTTAATTACCTCGTTAGTAAACCAATAACTGCAGCACAGTTTGAATCTCCTCCATACTTATAAATGTGGCGCTCAAAACTGATTACTGTCCGTCGCAGACTGGGAGGAGCAGTTGCGCGCAGTTTACCTTCCCGGTACTTTAGACCGCGGTGTAAACGCAGAAAGCAACCGGTCTGGGGCAAAAAAGGTTCCTGGGAAAAAAGTTCCTGGGACAAATTGTTCCGGGTAATTTCGGTGGAAAAGCGGCTAAAGTGATTGGTGTAAACTTACTGAGTCTACCAGTGTAATTTAACTGACCTGCAGGATTACCAGTGATCAATTGCATGTTATTTCTAATTCCAGCTATCTTGTCTATGAAAAACTTGCAGAACCGCTCACACATAGCCACTGACTCACTCGGGTAGATAGACACAGCTGGATTTGTAACAGTATTGATAATATTAAAAAGAACTCTGGGATTATTATGGTTCTTATCTATAAGGGTAGAGAAATAATTTGATTTGGCCACTCTCAACTCATGTTGATATTTAAAAAGAGAGTCTTTAAGCATCTCATAAGAGATCTGTAGTTTGTCTTTTTTCCATTTCCTCTCGGCCCTTCTGCATATCTGTCTCAGGGTTCGAGTAGTATTATTCACCCAGGGCTCAGAGATGGATTTTTGGTGTTTTGTTCTCAGTGGCGCTATATCATCTAAAATAGTACTGCAGGTAAAATCAAAATTATAAAGTAGTTCATCCGGGTTCAGTTCTGGTGAAGCAAATTCAGGATAGTTAAAGAGCTCCTCAAAAGCTTCAGCAAAGACAGTAGAGGTAGCATCAGTGATTCTCCGTGTCTTCACGCCAGTTTTACAAAGATTTATAGTGTTGAGTGCTAGAGGCATACTGAATGTGATAGGATTATGATCAGAGAAACTATGATCACATATTTCAATTTCACTCAGCAGTATCCCATGGGACAGAATAAGATCAAGAGTGTGTCCCTTTATATGTGTAGGTCTTGTAACCAGCTGCACTAAGTCGAAATCTTCTATTGAATTTATAAAGTCTTTGACAAATGAATTTTGGGGGCAACATAAATGAATGTTAAAATCTCCCAGAATTATAAATCTCTCAAAATTTGACATAATACCTCCTAAAAAGTCAGCAAAATCACTCAGAAAGTCTTTATGTGGCTTTGGGGGCCTATAGACCACAGCAACAGCAATATGAGAATTAGAGTCCAGCATAAGCAGCTGTAGTTCAAAGCTGTTGTAAGCAGTTATTTGTATAGTCCGACATTGAAAACAGTCTTTAAAAATTGTAGCCAAGCCGCCCTCCCTCTTCACAGGGCGAGGTGAATTTCGGTATTTGCATTTGGGCGGTAGCAGCTTCGAAAACGGAGTTAAGTCTCCAATTGAAAGCCATGTTTCTCAGTGATGAATAGAAAGTCTAATGATCGTGCAGTGAAAAAATCTCTGATAATAAAAGTCTTATTTACCACCGACCTCGCGTTAATCAGGGCCATCCTTAGCTGCACAGGATCTTCCATCTGTCGCGATGCTCTACGCAGCGGTCGAAGCAGATGAGCCGAAACGCCGCGACGGCGAAGATGAGGCGAGCGGTGTCGGGGCCATTGATCTCCCATGCTGGGTAGAATAGGGATATTCCAAGCATAGGCGTCTAAGCTTGAGCGTCAAGCGTAGGAGCGGTTACTACCACCTTCCTTGCTGAGTCGATCGATCCTAGTGTTCAGCTTACGGCTTGCCTGCAGCAGGATCTTGAGCTTGACGGCCACACCGCCACGCTTACCCCGTCTCTTCCGACGTCTGTTCACCGGGGCACAGTATGGTGGTAATCGATGTAGCCACACCGGTATCTCCGTCAGAAAAGGAGGAGGTGAGTATCGCGAAGGTAGGTTTGATCCTGTGGTGCTTCGGTGGATATACGCAAATTTAAAAGTATTTGCCGGTCGTATACTAACAGTGTTGATGCAATTTTCCCCATAGCAGCAACCACATAGATATGAGTGTAATAAAATACACAGACGACAGCAGCAGACGGCGTGCCACACACAACGGCACCATCATGACCATCATCTAGCTGTTTAGTCCTCTGGCTCACAAACTGGTCATGACTTGTGATAGCATAGTCAAGTCACCTTTATTTATATAGTGCTTTTACAGATTGTTTCAAAGCAGCTTTCCAGAGATAACAGGAAAATAATGCAACAAAGTTAGTTTCTGCTGTACAGCAGATCTAGAAGAAAGAAAGATCTGTCAGTTACAATTGGTAATCATCCGTCTTCAGTTCCTCTATTATGTGGGCTCCCACAAGGGTCCACGTTGAGTCTTTTTTTATTTTCCCTGTATGTGTTACCTTTGGGGTCTATCTTGTAGGAAATATGAGATCACACACCACTGTTATGCATGTGCATTATGCAGGGGCGCTACGCACGTGGCGACCAGCAGCTGAAACAGGACCAAACTGACTTGTCTGTCGCACGCTTGCTGTTTAAAGTTTTGTTTGTCTGAGTTTGTTGGGACTTTGTGTTTCATAACGTCCAACGAGGACGAGTTTGTCAAATGGATGTGCTGTTTATTGTCCTACTGTGGGCTATATCCCTACTTCTCGCGTGTCTGGAAGCATCTCCTGTTAAACAGCCGGTGAGGATCCAGTATGGCAGAGAGTTTCTTCTTCAGTGGCATCGGCCGCCTTACAATGTTCGTTATCCTGTGGACCAATCGGATCATAATACTGTCTGTCTTGTCGCTGTATATAAAACTGTTTTAAGAAGAGTACGGCCACAGATTAAGAACATCAGCCTGTCATCTGAGGAGTCTACTGCATCTTTGCAGGGATGTCTGGAGTGTACGGACTGGGATGTTTTTTATGACTCTTGCTTGAGTATAGATGAACTTACACTAGTAACTATATCTCCTTTTGTGAAGAGATGCTTGTCCCCCGCAAGTATTCCCAAACAATAAGCCATGGTTCACTAACTCCGCCAAAGCACTCATGAATGAGAGTATTCCTTATTCCTTCATTCCTTATCTTTACATCACGCCTTTACGTTACACCCTGTTAATCATACTCAATGACTTTTTTATCTAAAACCCACTTTTCATATCATTTCAACTTAATTTGACTTAACAGGCGTTCATAAATAGTTTCAGAAATTCTATCAGAAATTTTATTTTCATAACACATTTTCTACTATATTTCTTCTCATCTTTCTCTACATGCCAGTTCCTTTTACATCCTTTTCCTTTCTTTTCGCTCTGCCTCTTCTAACCAGTACATTATTGTTTACAATCCCCACACACACACACACACACCTCATACAACAACCTTTTTGTTTTTCACTTCCCTCTTCCACTGAGTCTCTCAAGCTAATGTAATGTCATGTGGCGTGTCATGTGGAAATTCACTTCTTTTCATTGTCTATTTTTGTGTGAAAAATCAAAACGCAAAAAGTGTCTCAACTGTACTCAGTCTACTTTCAGATCCCACCGCATTGACGGCATCAGCCAAACTCTCCCACTCATACTTTTTCCTTTTGTTATTAATTCTGGAGGACCAAGTTCTAAATAAAACATTTTTTTCCGTTTCTACCTCCGATAGTAGCACCTCCAATTCACTTTCTGTAAAGTTTAATTTCTTGCCGCCATTTTCTTACTGCTTTCTTTTGCCAAAGTGGACTCATTACCATATTTAAATTTGTTTAATTAAGGGAGGAGACTGGGTGGGGCGTTGTGCTTGTGCATGTGCGCTCAATTTTACGTTAACTGGGATGTACAAAGAGAATATGCGTGGGATCCTTCGTACGCAGAGATTCATACATCTGGGGTTTTTTGTGCGTACGCACATTTACAGCTTTGTCCATACGCAATGTTTTAGTATGAATTCAACGCAAGTCTTTGTACATGAGGCCCCTGGTCCAGATAAAATCGGAGGGCGTTTAATTAAGGTCTGTGCAGAACAATTGGCGCCAGTGTTTTGTAACATCTTTCGAAGATCAATTGCCCTCCAGAGAGTTCCAAAACTTTGGAAGAAAGCCATTGTAGTGCCAGTGCCGAAAACCACACATGCTGTAACATTAAATGACCTTAGGCGGATAGCATTAACCTCCCTTATAATGAAATGTTTTGAGAAATTAGTAAAAGATGAATTATTAGACAAAACTAAGGATTTGTTAGACCCTCTTCAGTTTGCATATAGAACAAAGCGAGGTGTTGAAGATGCAACACTAACTCTACTAAACATGGTATTGCAGCACCTGGAGGGTAGTAAAACTCACGCTAAGCTCTTATTTATTGACTTCTCAACTGCTTTTAATTCTCTGCAACCCCATATTTTAGCAGATAAGTTAATTACTAATTTTAGTCTGGATCTTAACTTGGTAGGTTGGGTTAACTGAACGAACTCAGAGAGTGAGTGTAAATGGTAGTCTTTCAGCCCCCTTGACAACATCCACAGGTTCTCCTCAGGGATGTGTTTTGTCTCCTTTATTGTATATCTTATATACAAATGACTGTCTAAGCAAACATAAAAATAGGTACACAGACGACACAGTTATTGTGAGTCTTTTCGAAGAAAATGAAACGTGCCATGGTCCAGTGGTTGATGATTTCGTGAAGTGGTGTGATGATGCCTGTTTGCAGATTAATGTATCCAAGACAAAAGACATGAGTATTGACTTCAGAATACAAACATATCCTTCCCAAGACACATTTGTTAAGTTCAATAAGGTGGAATGTGTGGACAGTTACAAATATCTGGGGACAATTATTGATAAAAGATTGCGGTTTGATTTGAACACAGAGGCCCTGTGTAAAAAAGGGCCTTTACTGTCTTAGAAAATTAAGATCATTTAACATAGACAAAACACTGATGGAATTGTTCTACAAGTCGTATAGAGTCAGTGTTGTCCTTTTCCATTAGCTGCTGGTTTGGAAATCTTAGTGTGAAATACAAAAATGCATTAAATAAATTAGTCAATAACAGTGGGAAGATTATAGGTAAAGAGCAAAGAAGTTTGACAGCTTTGTTCAACAGAAATGTCTTGAGTCGAGCCCATTCTGTGCTTTTAGACAGTGAACACTTCTTATATTCAGAGTTCTTATGTTGCCCTCAGGTCGCCGCTATAGATTATGAAAGATTAAAAATAATCGATACAAATACTCTTTTGTTCCGAGTGCAATCAGACTATTAAATAAGTCTTAAAGGTATTTATTAAGGTTTTTTATATTTTTTAGGTACTCTTTGTATTTTTTTGTAATTTGTAATATGTGTTGTTATTTATTATCATGATGTACTGTATGTGTTAGTTTGTTGTCTGTTTGCCTGCACTGCAACCAAATTGCCCAAAAGGGATCTTAATAAAGCTTGACTTTGACCTTGATGACACTCAATTGTATGTTCCATTACAACCACTTGATAAGTTCTGTTCCAACACTGTTAAGTGTCTCGATGATGAAGGTGATGATATGCTTAATGACTACGAATTTTCTCCACTTAAATGAGTGCAAAACTGATGTTGTTGGTTTTTTGTTTGGGTGTATTTTTTTACTGCGAGTTGAATTTTGCAAAACAAGTTCGTGCTGTGGTGAAAACTAGTTCCCTTTTGAGAGGTCTCTCGTATTGCGTAAGGCTATGGGAAAACTCATTTTCTTGAGAATATTGAAGCCAATTTTTTTTAAACGCAGTGCAGCTGCACACCATACACAGATGAGTCACTAGCGCGGTCATTGGCTGTAGAAATGTGCTTTATAAATAACTAAACTAAACTATGATAGGTATGAATATGCCTCCCCCCTCAGAATGTGTGCTTGTATGATGACTCTGCCAAAGACAAACCAAGTTGCTCAAAATCATTTTGCAATAATATTGTAAGACATGACTAGAGGCGAATTCAAAGATTAAATGAAATCATGATTAAATGAAGACATTAACCAATGTTAGACATTACAACCAATCATAAACCTAAGTTTGTAGACTTTCCTTATTTGTACAAAGGAATACATTTTTAGATTGGGTGTCATGACAGTGACGAAAATGAATACTTTACAAGAAAGTTATAAAATGCTTGGAGACTTCTGCTCTTGACCTCTTCTTGTTCAGGTCATTTTGAAAGGAACAAGGTAATAAATTTGGTAATAAAACCTTTAAAGATCTTTGCTACAGAGTGTTCAATTAAAATGTATTTAATTTCTGTGGTAATTTCCATGACATAGACTGCTCTCTCTTTACAATCAATCTAGTTACAACAGTCGTTGCAATTCTTACAGCAGTGACATTGTGAGTTCTCTTACAGAAAAAGGTGAGAATCTCTCTGGACTTGGTGATATTCTTTGGTGGTCTCATCATGTTTGGATTTTCTCTTAAAAATCATTGTCCATTACTTTGCAGAACAGCCATGGTGATCTACACAGTAACGGCGTACACAGGAAAGGGGCTTTTGGCGGGCACCACTAGCCGTATCTACATCCAACTGCGTGGTACTGAGGCTGAGAGTGAGGAACAGAACCTAAATCGCATTCAGGGGTTTTTGCAAGGATCGGTGAGTGCACCCAATTAAACCAACATTACGGAGTTTTTGACTAAAAACCATCAGTCAACACTACATTTAATGGAAGATATTCGAAAGAGTGAGAATAAAAGTTGAATGAAGTAATGACATTTTTTTTATATATATTTACCTTAAAATTATCGTCCCATATGTACGACGGCGTATTAGGGACATTGTAGGTAAAAAAAAACCTGACCTGAACCTGCTCCTCAGCCCGCGTCACGAGGCATCATCCAGAGAGCACCAGGGCCAACAGCTTTGACCCAATTCCTCTGTGGCTGAGGCAAGCTGTGAAAGGAAGAAACAGCCTATAGCCCAATCAATCTAACACTGTTTTGCCTTGAATGTTCACAATTTAATTTAGGCATAAAAGCCATTCTTTTATTGGCCAGGCACGTTTGACAGCCATATGCTTCATACTAGTTGCACTAGTTCTCTAATATTATGTATAGTCGTAACATTCTGGGAAAAATAGTGTGAGGGTACCACATCACTTCACAAGGCTGTGCCTCATCACACTAGTCCACCATAAACATGTTCCCCACATGCACACGTTAGTGAGGAAGTGCAACTTTGGAACATATGGCTGTCAAACATGCTTGGCCAGTAATAAAGACTAGCTATTACTTTAAATTCATAGCGGGTTATCATGAATATCCAAAGCAAAACCGTGTCAATAGATTAATTGGGTAGGCTGTTTCTTCTATTCACAGCTTGCCTCAGCCTCAGCTATCAGGAAATTGGTTTGCTGTCTGGATGATGCCTTTGTGATGCGGGCTGTGGATCAGGTTCAGGTCGAATGCAAAGTGAGCAGTGTGGTTCCATTACTGGCCAGGAACGCTTCAGTGTTTCACACTAGTTGCACCTCCTCACTAACGTGTGCCTGTGGGATCTTTGTTTACGGGCCGTCTGTGCTGTGATGAGCTAGGCTACATCTTTGCAATATAAAGAAATGTGGTCCCTTGACACTATTTTAGTTTTTTCTTGCAATTTTTTTACTTTATAAGCACATAATATTCTTCTTTTTTTTGGTGCAATTTTTTTTTTTATGCAAACTTGTTATTTTATAATCTCAGAATATATCAGAGTTTCTTTGCTGAATTTTCCCTCCCCCAATTGCATATTATTATTATGATTTTATTTACTTACAAAGACCCTAATACGCCATTGTACATCTGTCTGTGCAGGAGCGAGAGTTTAAGATTAACTGTAAAGCATCCCTGGGAGAGCTCATAGCTGTCAAGCTCTACTCCAAGCCGTTTATGGGTCTTCTTTACAACCAGTGGTTCTGCGATAAGATCTTGATCAACACTCCAGAAGGTGACAAGATTTTGTTCCCGTGCTACTGCTGGCTCGACTGTAACGAGAGGCTCGTTTTAAGACCTGCTAAAGGTAGGCACTTCCATTTCAAGTCATGGCCAAAATTCACATTTACCGGTGTACTTGAAAGCTCAGTGGTGATGCCTTGCTAATATACTACATGTGCACACACACACACACACGATCAATCATTTTTATAATCTTTTTGCAGTGGGCTTGCTTAACCCACCCAGCTGCAACCTATATGCAAAACAAGTTTATGTACATTCCCAAGACCCCAGAATACAAGATCAAATATAGCTGCGAGCAGCGATTACGGGCCCAAGCCGGTGGCACCGCAACCGGTGGCGGTACCGCCGGCTTTGGCCCTCCATCGCTGCTCGCAGCTATATTTATATATATATATATATATATATATACAAACATATATATATATATATATATATATGTATATATATATATATATATATATATATATATATATATATATATATATATATATATATATATATATATATTTATATATGTGTATATATATATATATATATATATATATATATATACCGTTCAAAAGTTTGGGGTCAGGAAGATTTTTAATGTTTTTAGGAGAAGTCTCTTCTGCTCACCAAGGCTGCATTTATTTGATTAAAAATACAAACAAAAACAGTAATATTGTGAAATATTATTCCAATTTAAAACAGCTGTTTTCTATTTTAAAATATTTTACACTGTAATTAATTTATGTGATCAAAGCTGAGTTTTCAGCATCATTACTCCCGTCTTCAGTGTCACATGATCCTTCAGAAACCATTCTAATATGATGATTGATGGTCAATAAATATTAATTATTATTTTCAATGTTGAAAACAGTTGTGTACAGATTTTTTTTCAAAATGCGTTGATGAATGTAAAGTTCAAAAGAACAGCATTTATTTCAAATATAATTTTTTTTAACATTATAAATGTCTGTACTGTAACTTTTGATCAGTTTAACTCATTCTCGATGAATAAAAGTATTGATTTATTTTATTTCTTTCCCCCAAAATTAAAATTTAAATTATTACTGACCCCAAACTTCTGAACGGTAGTGTTTAATGTTACAAAAGCTTTAGATTTCAGATAAATGCTGTTCTTTTGAACTTTCTATTCATCAAAGACTGTACACAACTGTTTTTGACATTTAAAATAATAATGAATGTTTCTTGAGCATCAATCATCATATTAGAATAATTTCTGAAGGATCATGTGACAGTGACGACTGGAGTAATGATGCTGAAAACTCAGCTTTGATCACAGGAATAAATAACAGTTTAAAATATATTAAAATAGAAAGCAGCTGTTTTAAATTGGAATAATATTTTACAATATTACTGTTTTTGTTTGTATTTTTAATCAAATAAATGCAGCCTTGGTGAGCAGAAGAAACTTCGCTTAAAAATCTTACTGACCCCAAATTTTTGAACAGTAGTGTATATATATTATATAAAAATGTAAGGGATAAGACACAGATAATTTTACTTGCCTGACCTGATTAGAACAATGAAAAAACTTAAATGAAAAAATAACTTGGGAATCACTAAAACGAGGGCGCGATTGAACAGTGGACACATAAAAACATACTCTGTCATTTTGTTCAGAACATCATTCAAACTGCAAAGTGTTAACTTATATTTTTGTACAGTAGCAATAAAACACAACATTGTGCTTTTTTTAAATACATTCAAGCAATCCGCCCCAAAAATGAAACTAAAATGCTCACGGCTGCACAGGCATTCATAATGGTGCGCGTCCTCAGCGAGGAACGAGCAGAACAGAGTCAACGTTTCTTAGGTCATTCCTCCTTCCATAGGAATTTATTGAAAACGCTCGCTCTGCTCCGCACCATTATCAATGTCCGTGCGGACGAACATATTTTACTTTCGTTTTTAAGTTAGCGATTAAAAAGCCCCCAGCAGTGTCACACGTCAGTTAACCAGTGGTAAAATATTCTCACCGTCACATACCTAGTATATTTTTATATAGATATAATAGGCCTACCTGATTTTGAACACAAGAGGGCAGTATAGCACTATGTTTGACTTTATTTATTTATTGTTTAGACTAAACAACCATTCTGGCAGTTTTTAAACTTAAACTTCATTCTTAAATTGAAAAAAAAAGAATAAAATGAGTTAAGTTCTGATATTTGTATACTTTTATGTAGTAATAAATGGTGTATAATTACATTTTTAGAATATATGAGCCTTTTAGTGTTTACTTTTTTGACATTACTTTAATCCCTCGCCATAGCAAAACCGTTTGAGATATTTATTATCCGTTCACAATTTAGCATCATTAATATATTTTTATCATGTTGAAAAAGTTTGGTGGGAATAAAATAACCACTTAGATAAAGGTGGCTAAAAATTCAGAGGCTGATTTTGCAAAAAAATCCACATTCAGACCAAAATATCTGACTTCATGATGGTCAGAGCTAATGACTTTAAATTAGAAAGTTATCCGGGTCGATGAGATCAATATATGAACTGAGTTTTTTTTACTGGAGTTAAAACTAACCCCCCCACTTTTGTCAAAAGCATGTTGAAAGTGACACACTTCCTGCTGCCAATTGGTGGCGCTATAACTTTGAATCACAATAGTTACATCCATCTGATCGGCCTCTTACCACGAACACACTGCTGAAGTTTCATCAAGATCAGTTAATGTATGCAGAAGTTATTCCACTTCGTGTTTCTCTTTTCTCGCCATAAATTCGATTCCTCGCCACGGCCAAACCGTTCGAGATATCAAAAATCCGTCCGCAATTTAGCATCCTCAAAGTCTTGACTACATGCACACCGAGTTTGGAGGGGACACGGTGAATTTTCTAGGAGGAGTACTTCGCATTCCACAGGAAGCGTTTTCCAAACAACCAATAATAGCCGACTTCCTGTTGGGCTGGCGTAAAACTTGACCGGGGGAAAGTTGTTCGGCCCGATGAGATCTATATGTGTACCGAGTTTCATATTAATTCATGCAAGCGTGTTTGATCTATGGACCAAGTTTTG
>NC_140222.1:10000-185000 GCF_951802725.1 Rutilus rutilus | reverse complement strand
TATAACTTTGACTCACAATAGTCACATCAATGTGATCGGCCTCTGACCACGAACACACTGCTGAAGTTTTATCAAGATCAGTTAATGTATGCAGAAGTTATAACACACTTCCTGTTGATCTTTTCTCGCTATAAATTCGTTTCATCGCCACGGCCAAACCGTTCGAGATATCAAAAATCCGTCCGCAATTTAGCATCCTCAATGTCTTGACTTCATGCTGACCGAGTTTGGTGTGGATCGGATCAATTCCCTAGGAGGAGTACATTAAATTCCACAGCATGCGTTTTTCAAACAACCCATAATAGCTGACTTCCTGTTGGGCAGAGCTAATAACTTAGAGTGCGAAAGTTGTTCGGCCCGATGAGATCTATATGTGTACCGAGTTTCATACTAATACGTTCTTGTATGTGTCCAAGATTTAAGATTGTGTTCTAGGGGGCGCTGTTGAGCCCCCCTGCCACGCCCGGGTACCAGCTTCAGCCCGGCCCTAATGGCCGCGGGTTCTGACCTGCGTGCAAAGTTTCATGAGTTTTTGAGCACGTTAAAGGCCCCAAAAGCCCCCGAACCCTTGAAGAACAATAATAATAATAATAAATATAGCTGCGAGCAGCGATTGCGGGCCCAAGCCGGTGGCACCGCCATCCCCGGTGCCTTTAGTTACCTAAAGGCACCGGGGATGGCGGTGCCACCGGCTTTGGCCCTCCATCGCTGCTCGCAGCTATATTTATATATATATATATATATATATATATATATATATATATATATATATACACACACACACACACACATATATATATTTTATTTTGCGATGTATATTTATATATTTTTTTTGCGATGTATTTGGATGCTAAACTATTCTTTATTATAGGCTTTGTACTTCACTCGTGTTCCAATATCGATGGAAAAAATCATCCTCTTCACGCGCGCAAAAATGTGCTTGGAAACATCACAGTGGAGCTCTGCTTACTGTGAATGGTACAGATTGTACTACTGACTATTTAAACAGAGCAGTGTAATTCGTTTATGTTAGGTTGACTATTTTTATTATTATATTGTATTAGGGCTATAATGAATGTCAAGATTGCAATTCTGGAATGTGTGTGTGACGCGGTTGCGGTTGAACAGTGGACACAAAAACATAAATAAAATGTTTTAGTTAATTCCTACATCCATAGGAATAAATTGAAAATGCTCGCTCTACTCCGCACCATTATCAATGTCTGTGCGGACGTCTGTATTTTACTAGTATATAGTATACTATAGTTAGCGATTTAAAAGCCCTCAGCGGTGTCACATGTCGATTAACCGGTGGGAAAATTTTTATCACAGTCACATCCCTAATATATTTATATATAAATACAATAGGCCTACCTGAAAGAGAATTTTACTTGCCCGACCAAAGTATAGCCTGATTAGAACGTCAATAACAAAAAAATAACTTATCAATTTATTAATAAGTTATTAATAACTTAATCACTAAAACGAGAGATTATTCTAATTTCATTACATTCATTTTAAGTTGCAATCAGCAGTTAATAATAAATGTATTACTGATCAATGGTAACAAGGTTGCACTGCTGAGGCTCATGCTGCTTCTCCAGGAGAATTGTAAATAAATGAGCGCAGCACACAAAAAAGCAACCCAGTTAACAACATACTGACTATAAAAATTACAAATATGGAGTTTTTATATATTTTATAACATATGATAGAGTTAAGCAACCTCACTTGACGAGTAGGCAACTATTTCCTGAATACAATCACAATTGAAACTGTGACATTGATTTCATACAACAGGTTAATAAACAGTTACAATTAAGTCACTTACATTTTAGATGCAATATTGACTGTTTTTGTTCTGTTTCAGCAGCAAAAATAGTTAAACAAAGATCACAGCAACTTGTTTTCTCATTACTGAATGATTCAGCATTTTGAAACGAATCGCTTGACTCAAAGATTCAATGGTCAATCCATAAACATCTGTCTCAATCATGAATGACTCAGTCATTGGAATGAATCGTTTGAACGAATGAATCAATGACTCGCTCATTAAGATGGTCGCCTGGCGACACCTAATGGCGGGTTAGTGTTATGTTTAAAAGTATCATTCTTTCCAACGTGCACCATTATCAATGTCCGTGCGGACGTCCGTTTTTTTACTTTCACTTTTATATTAGCGATTTAAAAGCACCCGCTCGTGTCACACGTCGCTTAACCGATGGGAAAATATCCTCACAGTCATATACCTAATAAATTTATATTTAAATACAATAGGCCTACCTAGTAAAACGTTTTATATACTATTTTGATATCCTTTTGGACACAAGAGGGCAGTATAGCCCTATGTTTGCTTTTTTGTTGAAACAAATAGCACTAAATAGCCTGTTTTTAACTTTTTCATACTTCTTGAATTGCAAAAACAGAATAAAATAGGTTTAGTTCTAATATTTGTATAATTTTATATAAAAATAAATGGTGTATAATTAAATTTTAAGAATATATGAGATGTTTTCTGATTCCTTTTTTGACATTATTTTAATCCCTCGCCATGTCAAAACCGTTTGAGATATTCAATATCCGTTCTCAATTTAGCATATTTAATGTATTTTCATCATGTTGAAAAAGTTTGGTGTGAATAAAAAAAAAAACACTTAGCAGGAGTGGGTAAAAAGCAGAGGCTGAATTTGCAAATAAATCCACATTCAAACCAAAATATCTGACTTCCTGTTGGTCCAAGCTAATGACTGCAAATTAGAAAGTTGTCCAGCTCGATGAGACCAATATACTTACTGATTTTTGTAATTGTGGGTAAACCTAACCCCCCCACTTTTGTCAAAAACATTTTGAAAGTGACACACTTCCTGCTGCCAGTTGGTGGCGCTATAACTTTGACTCACAATAGTTACATCCATCTGATCGGCCTCTTACCACGAACACACTGCTGAAGTTTCATCAAGATCAGTTAATGTATGCTGAAGTTATACCACTTCGTGTTTCTCTTTTCTCGCAATAAATGCATTTCCTCACCACGACCAAAGCGTTCGAGATATCAAAAATCCGTCCGCAATTTAGCATCCTCAATGTCTTGACTTCATGCACACCGAGTTTGGTGGCGATTTAATTAATTCTCTAGGAGAAGTGTTTCAAATTCCACAGCAAGCGTTCTCCAAACAACCCATAATTGCCGACTTCCTGTTGGGCTGGTGTAAAACTTAGAGCACGAAAGTTGTTCGGCCCGATGTGATCTATATGTGTACCGAGTTTCATATCATTACATGCAAGTGTGTTTGATTTATGGACAAGTGTTTGGATCCCGTTCCAGGGGGCGCTGTTGAGCCCCCCTGCCACGCCCGGGTACCAGCTTCAGCCCGGCCCTGATGGCCGCAGGTTCTGACCTGTGTGCAAAGTTTCAAGAGTTTTCGAGCACGTTAAGGGCCCCAAAAGCCCCTGAAACCTTGAAACACACTGAAATCAATTGGAAATTCCCTCCCACCCCTCACACACACAGAGACAGAGAGAGAGAGAGAGAGAAAATTCTCCAAAAAATCACATTCAAACCAAAATATCTGACTTCCTGTTGCTCTCAGCTAATAAGTGTGAATTAGAAAGTTGTCCGGTTTAATGAGAACAATATACATAGCGAGTTTAGTGACTCTATGTAAAACTAAGCCCCCATTTTTGACTAAAGGTGGCGCTACTGAGCCCCTCACCACGCCCGTTTCTGAAACTTTGCACATGTCTACTGGCTAATAAATGTGATGTGTCTGTCGAGTTTCATGCAATTTCAAGTATGTTAAGAGTCTCAAAAGCATCAAAAAAGAATATTAAAGTTTGATGCGTTGCCACGGCAACAGTATCTAAGATATCAATAAACCTTTCACAGGTCTACATCTGCCGTGTGTCCACATTATTCACATAAAGTTTGAAGCAAATCGGGTTAAAATAAGAGGGTGATTTCAAAGCATTTTGAAAGTGACACACTTCCTGCTGCCAGTTGGTGGCGCTATAACTTTGACTCACAATAGTCACATCAATGTGATCAGCCTCTGAGCAAGAACACTCTGCTGAAGTTTTATCAAGATCAGTCAATGTATGCAGAAGTTATAATACACTTCCTGTGTCCCATTATTCGCCATAAATTCGTTTCCTCGCCACAGCCAAACCGTTCGAGATATCAAAAATCCCCTGGCAATTTTTCATCCTCAATGTCTTGACTTCATGCACACCGAGTTTGGTGCTGACCGGGTGAATTCCCTAAGAGAAGTGTTTCAAATTCCTAAGCATGCATTTCCAAACAACCCTAAATAGTCGACTTCCTGTTGGGCTGGCGTAAAACTTAGAGCATGAAAGTTGTGCGGCCCGATGAGATCTATATGTGTTCCGAGTTTCATATTATTACATGCAAGCGTGTTTGATTTATGGACCAAGTTTTCGGACCCCGTTCCAGGGGGCGCTGTTGAGCCTCCCTGCCACGCCCGGGTACCAGCTTCAGCCCGGCCCTGATGGCCGCGGGTTCTGACTCGTGTGCAAAGTTTCAAGAGTTTTTGAGCATGTTAAGAGCCCCAAAAATGCCTGAATAGTCGTAAGAAAAATAATAATAATAATAATAATCCTACCGAAAACAATAGGGCCTTCGCCCTTTCAGGGCTTGGGCCCTAATAATCCTAACGAAAACAATAGGGCCTTCGCCCCTTCAGGGCTTGGGCCCTAATAATAATAATAATCCTACCGAAAACAATAGGGCCTTCGCCCTTTCAGGGCTTGGGCCCTAATTAGTTGGCAGTGGAAACCCAGGCTTGTGATAATGCCAAATAGTGGCTGATACATTAGCAACTTGGAGGTGAAACGAGTGTTCACATTTAGAGCATCCTATTTCAATAATGGTCATGGTTTTACCAGGGCTCTCAAGTTTTGAAGACAGACAAGAGTGACATCCCATCAGGGGGTCAAAGGGGACGGGTAGCGGGAATGGGGGTGTTTCATTAATACTATTATTATTAGTGTTTTTGTTGTTGTTATTAATAATTGCTCATATACCAAATACATAGTATTTATTCAATTTCTGCATGTGTGTGTGTGTGTGTGTGTGTGTTTGGTGTTGTTTATTGTAAGTGTTTGTTGACTTTTTGGACTTGTTGTCTTCCACCTGCACTGTCTCCTCCTCTAATGGGCCTACCCCTTTTCTCCACCTTCTCTGGGCCAGCATCCTCTAACCTGGCCTTTTTAGGGGACTCTCCTCTCAGGGCGAATGAGAGGATGCTTAACTGCTTTTTACCTGACATCTTTGTAAGAGAAAGACAGATGCAATGATTAATGCATCCATGGCCAGTATATAATTATTAAAGACGTGATTTTAAAAGTGATTTATAACATCGACTATGCAATACACTTTAATTTATTTAGTGCTAATACAATTATTAAGCCTATTTGGAGAGAGAGATGTTTATAATGTGACAATATGTCAGTCATCGTGCGATAACGAAAATATGACTAGGCCTAGACTACTTGTTCTGAGCAGGTGTTGTCAGTGAACAGGCTGTAAAACTCTCATGAAAAACTGATGCTAATTATCTGGGAAACATTCTCTAACAGCAGTCAAGTTGTCACTGTTTATGTCAAACAAGTTGTGAATTTGTTGTAACATTAAAACAGGAGATCATGACTTACTCTGTGCTCAAAGTGATGCTCGGAGTGATTTCCTCTATGGGTGAACAAAACTTTCGGGCAGAATCACATGAAAAATTCCAGGAAATGCTTTTCTTCATTGGTTGTTGCGTTAAATCTCACCCAGATACAATAGTGCTATTGGCTATTGTGTAGCCCCTTTCTTTTTTTTGATTGGCTGATGAGTGGCAGGCTCGATTAAGAACTCCAGGGGAGACGCACTTGACTCCTGCCGGTTCCACAGTGAGAGCGGCGCGGCCAGAGAAATTTTGGGCACTGCGGGATATTAAATATATTATAAATAGTTTTTCCGTGTTAGAAATACAATGTCTGGCGGGAGTGTGTGACAAAACACCGAAATGAGTGACTGTCACGCTCAATGCGTGACACTTGAGAGCCCTGTTTTACTATAATCATGTGGGTGATGTCTGGGTTGTTTGGGATATCCCACAGAGAGTTATTGCCTATATATTTTTTTTAATGAACCAGTTCATGTGTACAGCACAGCGTTTATACATTTTTATTGTTGTGTCATGCATATTTTTAATGCTTTGTGACAGGTCCACTAGCTATGTAAGCTATGCACACGCTATCTAAGCTATGCACACACACATACACATACTTTTGTATATTGTAGAAGAATTCCTTCAAGCAAACATTTATTTCTTCATATAATGGAGAGATAATGTCAAAAGTGTCAGATGCTCTTAATAAAGTATAACTCCTGCACAGGGTCAGGACTAGAGATTACATGGCTGTCATTGTTAGGACTAGAGATTACATGGCTGCCATTGTTAGGACTAGAGATTACATGGCTGCCATTGTTGTGATGTTCATTGGGTGATGGCTTGCAGATGTATCTTTTTAATGTATCTCAGAAGACTGTGACTTAGCTATAGGCTAATGCTGCCATTAGCCTTTTTTAAATAAAGCACATCATTTGTATTCAAATTAAAGTGTCATGTCAAAATTACATGGATGACAAGTCATTGTTCTATGATCAAGAAACGATATATACAAAATATAGCCTACATTTCTCAAAATGTTTTCTTTTGCAAACATAAATTTAGATTGTGAATTAATGTTGGTATTTGCATTTCAGCTTCACTTGTGTTCCAGGACACAAACCCAATAGCCCAAAGACAAAGGATGAGGCAGCTAGAGGAGCAACAAAAGTTATTTAGGTTTGTGGGCAGCACACTAATACAAGTCGGATGTGACAGTGTCTGCCTTATATGAAAATAAATTCAGTGAAATCAAATTCCTTCCGTTGAAGTACAGCTGAATATTCTACCCCCAGGTGGCGCGTGTACGCTGAGGGAACACCTCAAGTTATCGATTACGACACTCCCCTCGCTCTGCCAGCTGAAGTCCGATTCTCTTACACAAAGGAAACCGAGTTTTACTCCAGTGCAGGAAAGCAGTAAGTGACCAAGTCATTTTAACCCTCCTGTAGTGTTCATCTCTTTGTTACACACTGTTCAGTGTTCACGGGTCTGCTGGACCCATTATTGGGCTTTTAGAACAACACAACCATAAGAATTTAGGGAAACAGCTGAACAGGTGTCGACTCTATTTTAATTTCATTACAAGCAATATGGACAGTAGGCATATTCATGGTTAATCTTTGCCATATAGGCTTCCTCTTCCAGATCGCAGTTAATCAGTAGCATCAGCAGGTTTCCATCAGTGTAGTTTCACTCGACATGAAAATGAGGGAGAAGACAGATTCTTGTGCTTAAAATATATCACTGCAACTGTGTCTGAGTGTTGGTGTAGTTTCACACACTCCACGGCATCAGTTTTTCATCGGATTAACAGATTTTTACCATGTTTGCCTTTTCTCACCTACGATTTACACATTTCTGTTGCATCAGGAGTCCATGAACCCAAGCACCACAGGAGAGATAAGTTATATTGGTAATGTAGGGGCAATGTCAGATTACTTTGGAGTATGCTTTATTCAGAAATTAACTGCAATAATTCTTCAAGGATTCGCTATGTATACTCAGCTAAAAGTAGGCTAGCCAATGTAATGGGAACTCGAGAGATGCATTTAGAGAGTTCATAAGTAGTGAGCCCACGACAGCAAGCTTAACCATTCAACCATTATTGTTAGGACAATGGACTGTATCAATGTTTTCAGCTTGTAGGTTAGCCTAAATATGGTGTGTTTTTTAGTGACAGATTGCACTGGTGGAAATGCTAAATATTTATAGCTAGATTTAATTTTAAGTATGCTTTAGTTAAAAATGAACTCTGGTGATTTAAAAACATATGCATATACAGTGTATTTTGCATGGAACTGGATGGCATTAACAAAATAGCTTTGTCTTCTTCAAGACAGTAATAATATAATATCTAATAGTAACTTCAAAGATGCTCACAAGTAAAGCTAGGATGGACCATAGGTAGTATGTCAAGGCATACACTATTAATGTTTGCACTGTGTACCTGTGTATTCTGTGTGCAGGTTAGCTGCTCTGAAGCTAACTGGATTAGCTGACAGCAAAAAATCGTGGGAAAACATCAGCCAAGTGGAAGCAATCCTTTGTGGAAACAGAGTGAAAACCATTGGTACTCATCTTAAATGAATGAACTGTGGGGGTGGTGTGGCGCAATGGATAAGACAAATGCCTTTGGTGTGAGAGACCCGGGTTCGAATCCACTGTGAGACACCAATGTGTCCCTGAGCAAGACACTTAACCCCTAGTTGCTCCAGAGGCGTGCGACCTCTGACATATATATAGCAATTGTAAGTCGCTTTGGATAAAAGCGTCAGCTAAATGAATAAATGTAAATGTAAACTGTTCTATTGCAAATAAAGTACTGTCTGTACTGCAGCATATGTTCTGACACAGCATGCTTTGCAGATTACATTCAGGAGCACTGGGATGAGGACGAGTTCTTTGGCTACCAGTTTCTGAATGGCCTCAATCCCATGATGATCCAGCGCTGCTCAACTCTGCCTGAGAATTTCCCCGTCACAGATGACATGGTCAAAGACACCCTAAGAGGGAGCAGCTTGGAGCAGGAGATGGAGGTACGCTACTTGCTCCTGGCAATGATGGGCGAGTTCTTCTCGAGATTTGGAATGGCTGGGTCTCGTTTGCTTTGATTTTGCCTAATTTCCTGGGTTTCTTCATTATTTGGTGTTATCTACCCCCATACCCAGAAAGGGAACATCTTCCTGTCTGACTATAAGATGATGGACGGGCTGGTGGGGAATGTTGTCAGTGGCAGGCAGCAGTATCTCATGGCTCCGCTGGTCCTGCTGTACTGCAACCCTCATGGCATGATGCTGCCCATCGCCATTCAGGTGCGTATCTTGCATCCGAAGTGCAGAAATCCTTGGGTTATGAATATAACCTTGGCTCTTTGATGGAGAACACAAATCATCATCCTCCTTGAGCATGTAGAGGGATTAGAAATGGCTTCAGCTCGGAAATTCACAAGAAGCAAGGGATGGGGTTATTAAATTAAATACAGATAAATAAATCTTAAAAGATGAGGTAAATAACCAAATTATTACAAAGAAACAAAGAAAAAGTGAAATGTACAACTGAAAAGTGGGCAAAAATGTCTGAATGATTAAACATTAAATAAACCTTTTTTAAGATGTCATCGTCTTTATAGAGTAATTATGACAGAAGCCGTGGAAATCCTTTCTCATTTTCTTAAAGAGAGAAAAATAATAACACAGATTCCCTCAGAATCCGTTTGTACCATTTTCACGGGTGTTCAAATTTAATCTACACAGTTAAGGCAACAGCCCAGCAAAGACAACCCCATCTTCCTCCCAACGGATTCAAAGGCCGACTGGAAACTGGCCAAGCTCTTCGTCCGAAATGCAGAGTTTGGCGTTCACGAGGTGGACTTTCACCTGCTGAGGACTCACCTGCTGGCGGAGGTGTTCACCGTGGCCACGTTGCGCAATCTTCCCTCTCCTCACCCTCTCTACAAGGTATTGAATCTGTCACGCATGAGTTGGTTTGACGTGTGAACGGTGAGGTTCAAAATTCTTTAATTCTTGCATTTCAAAACTCATACACTCATACTGTATTCAAACATTACATTAAAATTACATTATTATCAGAACCATCACATCATCATAAATGGTGCATAAAACATCATTAACACACCATATTTCAATAAAACAACTGACATCATTTACAATATTATAACATGCATACTCCACTTGAAGCCTTCCTGCCTCTAATCTCCTAAACATAACTTAAGGATCCGTAGATGCAAACTGTAAGCCTTTGTTCTTCCTAGTCTTCCACACTGCCAATGTTGCAGTCCCAATCAGATAACTTAATAAACAGACTTTCTTTCTTATCACAAATCCATACTTTAACCCTCCAATGAACACTGATCTGAGAAATCCTCGCTAAACTCCCTGAACCATTCCTTAAGAAGTTTAAAAAGACTTTGTAGTCTTGCACATCTTAAAAACAAATGTTCCTAATCCTCCTCTTCACCACAAAACCTACATTCCCCACCCACTGCTGGATTCAAGTGTGTTGCTATTGCCCTGTGAATAATCCTACACTGTAGATCAGCTGTTCGCTTCTGCACCGGAGGTTTATACAGTGCTCTCCATCTGACCCTCGCGAGGAAATCTGGTGTCAACAGTCCTGGCCACCCAGAGGCTTTACTCTCCTGAGTGATTCTTGATGTTTGACCTTCACTGTGATGTGATATATGGCCTTCTTTGATGTACAGTAGACTCAAAGTTATATTTGAGGAACCTCAAAAGACAAGACTGAACAAGACCTTCCAGATCTCCCTTACTTGCGAGAGCTATTTTTATCTTAGTTTATTTGTTCTATATCTTTATTTGTTCTATGTCTTCCCAGTTAACATTGAAATCCCCCATTATTATTACCTATTTATCAAAATTGCAATTTGTCAGCATATTTTGTAACTTTTCATAGAAATCAGTATTTGAGTTGGGTGGGCGGCAAATTACAATGAGGCTAAAATACATCTGTGGTGATAAAATTATTTACAGTTTGCCAAGTTTATCTCCTCACATTGAATACTGTTCTTTATATACACCATAACTCCCCCTCATTTAGATTTCACTCTGTCACGTCTATAGATTTGGTAGTAATGGTAATTATGGTAATTATGGTCTGCTACCATATTTGCAGCTGGTGGTGAATTAGCCTGGAGCTAGGTTTCAGACAAGCAAAGATAATCTAGATTCGATTCTGTTAAAATATACTGAATTTGATCAGATCAATCTGAAAAACATTCCACTTCCTGTTTTTTTGTAGACCATTTCCCGTGTTGACAAGTTTGTCTTCCGGGTATAATTGAGCTATTGTTTGGATTAGCTTTATATTCCTTTGGAGTTTTTGAGCTGTCACCTGCAGTATTTGACAAAAATCATAGTTTCTGGTGATCCGATGCATCTTGAGCGCTTAGCACGCTGGTATCCCGACTCCCGAAGACGTTCGTGACAGAGGAAGTGCACGCAGCTCCACACAGGTAGACACGCCATGCCCGATCCCAATCTCCAGCCAGCCGTCACGTCCACGTCAGGCACTGGTGTCTCCACGGCACTCGTCGGAGAGACAAAATCACACCTCTTTTTCTCTTTTTGTTACCATTTTTAGTTTCTGTTTGTACAAATTCTAATGACTATAATGAAATTGTGTAGATTTTTTGTGTGTGTGTTATTTAATATGATTATTAATTCAATATTTGTTCCTTTTGACTTAATTTGTAGTAGAATAGAATAGAATAGAATAGAATCGGCCATTTATATAGCGCTTTCATATGTACTACTGTACACCCAAAGTGCTTTACAATCATATCAGGGGATCTCTCCTCAACCACCAACTTAATTTGTAGTGGTTAACTACAACATTCAAGATAGTTGTAAGTGTCGTCGGAGTAACCAGCGGTGAAACATTAACCGTTGATAATGAGCGCCAGGCCTTTTGTAGAGCAGAGCTGACTCATCTATAGCCTATGAACACAGACTACACAGAACATTAAGTTCATGAAGGGTCACTAATGTCTTACTCAAACCCATTCACCTCCCTGTAACAATTCTCTTAAAAAATGAAATAATTCTGTAATTCATGTAAAAATAACTGGAATGGTGTGCAGGTACACACACGCAGGTGCAATAACACACACACTCACAGACAAGAAATTAAAATTCATTATTCATTCATATATTTTATCTTCAAAGAATTTGAAGGCAGGGACTACTAATCTCTTACTTACTTTTCCTTCTGTAGCTCCTCTTTCCTCATATCCGATACACGCTCCAGATCAACATAATGGCCCGGAATCAGCTGATATCCAAGGATGGGGCAATTACAATGGAATGCGTACAGTATGTCATGGTTGCAGAGGCACTAACACCATGTCCTAACCAGATGCGATGCGATAAGATTCCAGGACAAATAATTAGTCTGTCCATGCTAGACGTGACGTGACTGGGAGATGCGTCAATCTATCAAAACCAACAGCCAATCAGAACAGCGTGTGGGCGGAGTCTTGCAGCAAGTGCACAGCACCAGAGAGTAATCTTGAAGGCAATCGCAAGAAAATGGATAAGTAACTACATAATCAAATGTACAAATATTACACCATTTAAACTTTATTAAAAATACATAGCTACTGAGTTACTAAAACAATCTTTGTCAAAGAATACACTTGTTTGTTCACCGTTTGAACGTTCTTGTTTCCATTTCTTTAATTTCAAGACCTGAGGGGAATTATCCATTGTTGCTTTTACAGCTACAAAGCTGGAGCACTAAATGATATTCAGAGTCACATTTCACACTTTTAACATAAATAATAAAGAACATAAACTGTACCTGAGATTATCATTGCCACACTTTGTGTTTGTTGTTCCAGAAAAATAGAAACCGATTATAAAATAGAATCGTCGCGTGTCGCCGGCGCGCCTGGTTAGGACAAAAACTCATGGAAAGAGAATATTAAAATGTTCTTATTTTAACATGGAAAAGATACCTTTTATTGCGTGTTAGGGTTAACCCTAACCCTGACACCCTAACCCTAACCCAATACTACAGGTACCTGGACGATGTGTGGGGGGTTTGGGAAGGCACTGATGAGGGTTGGTTGGAGTTTGTAGAGACCCTCAATTCACACTACCCATCTATCAGGGTAAAGTGGGAGCTGAAGTTGGATAAGATCGACTCTTTGGATACAACTGTCTATAAGGGACCAAAGTTCTTGGACACAGGGAGGCTGAATGTTAAAGTATTCTTCAAACCTACAGACACCCACGCTCTACTCCATTGAGGGAGCCACCATGACACGCATGTATTCAAGGGGATAGTGAAGGCTCAACTCTTAAGGTTCTGGCAGATCTGTACGAGGGAAACAGATAGTTGAAGCAGTTGAAGAGTTGAAGCAGTCAAAATCCTGGTGAAGGCCCTTAGGGGCAGGGGATATTCGCTGTACTTTCTGAGGATGGCAATTAAAGGGGAGAGGAGCATGAGAGGGGTGGGGGTCCAGACTTAAAAAAAGAAGGTCCTTCCCTTTATTGTAATTGTTTTCAAGGACGGCCCAAGACTTAGCGACAGGACTTAGGAAGAACTTCGAGAGGCTCTCAAAGGATGAGGCACTGGGCAAACGGTACAGGATGGTGGCGGCCACAGGACAAAACTTACAGGACATCCAAGTGCACAGCAAGTTGGGTCCAGATAACAGAGCAGCTCCATCCAAAGCCCATGACAACTTAGTGAGAGGAGAACGCAGAACGGTACACAGAATTGCTCAGGGTATTCCCTTGAATCGCAGAAACTGCAATTACTTGATCAGATGCGCTTGATGTGGGAGAAGATACGTGGGGGAGACCAGGAAATCCATATTCACCAGGATGTGGGGGCACAGGTATACAGTCAGGAGAGGGACACAACGGAAGGGGCACTTGGTACTTCACTTCCAGAGGCATGGAATCCAGAACCTCAAGGTGTGTGGGCTGGGACACGATCCAGGATGGGGGAAGAGAGATAGGTTGAAGAGGGAGTGGTATTGGATCAAAGAACTGGACACATGGTTTCCAAAAGGGTTGAATATGAGATAAAATTAATAAAAACTTTGCTGAGAGATGATATGAAAAAGTTTTTTTTGCCCATTTAACCCTCTGGAGTCTGAGGGTTTTTTTGGGCCCTGGAGGTGTTCTGACATGCTCTGACATTTGTTGTTTTTTCAGTTATTTATAAACATGTTAATGGCAAAGGTGTAAATTCACTCTATAAAGCACAAACAGGGCTACCATCATATCTGATCAACATGCTTGTAAATCTTTGTGTTTTTAAGAGAATAATGTTTATGCGTGGTTATTTGAAAAAATAAAAATGAAAGTTGCTGAAATAAAACCTCAAAACACATACTAAATATGTGTATACAAGACTTTTGACAAATGGATGTTGTTGCCTAGTGTTTTTTCTTCAAAATGATCTGAAAATCATCCTGCCTAATCGTTCTCATAAAACAATACATTGATTTAAACCTTGTAAAACAGTTTTTTTGTCAGAAGAGGTTTATGCGTGGGAGTGGTAATGGCTCATCAATATTAATGGGATTCAGACCAGGGGTGTGACAGACACTCCCCCACTGGCTAATGGGCCATCACGTGCCTGAACAAAGAAGAGGAGATTCAAAGGTTTTGTTTTTCAATCTGTTTTATTGTAATTCCTCTATGTGGAGGAACTAAATGTTCTAAATTTGCAGGTATCTCACAGTAAATGCTTATGCCCCGTTGATGCGGGCTCTAAGCAAAATAAAGCAAAATAATGCAAAATGAGCAAAAACTAAAATAAAGGCAGATAGAATATAGTTACATGTCTTGGTGCCATTTTTGAAAACAGTTCCTGTTCGGCTGAAGACACAAGTGAACATTACATGCCTGGCATTTCCAAGGTGTGTCCTGCCTTTTACCAAGCTGTCCTTTGCAAAGCACACAGATCTTGCGACCAACTGTGCAAATGTTCTTTGCATCTGAGATCAGCTCCGCTCCTGAAACCGGCACATGGTCAATACTGGTTGGTTTTGGTGCTACTTTCTGTGACACACCACAGAGCTCTGCAATAAGCTGTTCCATGAACTGTTTATGGGTCATGTTACCACATAGCTCTTTGTGGATAAGGAAAGCATTGGTGGCAGCAATGTCCAAGAAGTGTAGAAAGATCTTTCTGTACCACTTCATTGTTTTGTGTTGTGCAGTGTAGTACTGTAAGAGCTGATCTGACAGGTCAACACCCACCATGTGTTTGTTGTATGCAGTCACAGGTGCAGGACATGGAAATGTCGTTGTCCTCCATGTATCTTTTGTTTTCACCCTCCTCTGTGCAGTGTCTCCTGTATAAGCAGATTGAATGGTGGAACAGACAGACACCTCTCGTGTGTCCATCCACTTCACAAATACAAGAGGGCCATCCCGAATCCACCTGATGGATCCTCTGGCAGATTTTTTGGAGAGTGAATTAGTTGCATCACGTGGGCAATCCTTCCGGTTGTCCCTGTAAGTCCCACATGCACCAAACTTCATTGCAAACAGTTCTTTGAGGAGCTTTGGGCTTGTGTAGAAATTGTCCATGTACACATGGTACCCAGAGCCTAAAACTTTACAGTCCAAAAGAGATGTTACAGCATCATGTGACAGTCCATGGCCTGTGGGAAAGTTGTTCTTTCCTGTGTACACAGAAAAGTCCACAGTGTATCCATTTGATGAGTCTGCAAGAACAAACAACTTGAAACCCCATCTGGTTGGCTTGGCTTTCATGTACTGCGTCATACCTGTATGTGCTTTGCATGCCACCATTCTCTCATCGACAGCTAAGTTTCTTCTAGGATGATAGAAGGCTTTACAAGCATGACGAATACTGACCATGAGAGGTTTGACCCTGAAAAGCCGGTCATGTTCAGGTGTGCCCCTCTTTCTGTCATTCTCCTTATCTGCATCTGGGTGACTCATGTGCACATTCCATGAAATGGTGCGGTATCGGTCTCGGGACATGATTGTGGCAGGAAAAGGCAAAGAGAAAAGACTGTCTTGCCGCCAGTAGTCGCTGATGGAGCTGATCTTCACCATAGCCATGTAAAAAAGCAGCCCAATGTAGCGGTACATCTCACTGATGCTGACATCAGTCCATTTATATTTGCGGCCTTTAGCAATTGCACCAGCAGCTTGAGCATTGGTGTTGTGGCACAGAGTTGACACTGCATTCTCAGAAAAAAACATTTTGAAGAGACTCAGAGGAGTGTGTGCATCAGCAGGACTCAGCTGTGGGCCAGGTTTCCGTGCAGGCAGGAATCTCAGAGTCTGTGGAACCATATCAATGTCAGTCTCTGTTTTCCATGACAGAGTAGACTGCTTGCTGCTTGTCTGAATGTTTGTCTTGGCCCTCTTTGCAACAGGTGTCTGATGATCACCATCACCTTTATAGCTGTAAAACAAACAAACAACTGTGAGCATTTTTATTACACAAAATAACAACTGCTTTTCAATCATTAAAAGTAACATTGGCCAGATGCAAAGCCATACAGACACATAATGTTTGTATGGACTATGTAAAACCAGAATATGTAAAACCAGAATAATACTAATATCTGAAAGAAAGGGAATAAGTGTACTTACTTTTCAGTTGTTCTCAAAACTGAACGACACCTATCGCGTGCCCTCCCAGTGCGAGTTGCAGGTGAGGCTGAGGGTGATGCTACCACATTCCTATAAAAATAATAATATTAATATTAATAAAGGTTGAACAAAGTACTAAGTACACATGCATAACTGATGGACAGTCAGCATGTTGATAAAACAACATCAGGTCTAACATCTGTAAAATAGTGGGTAAATATGTACTTACTCTTTCTGATTTCTGCATGTCCTCTTAGTGCGAGTTGCAGAACCTACATTCCTTTCAAAAAAAGTTAAAAACTATTATTAATATATGTTTTAGACTACTATTCCAGCACATGCACAACTGATGGACATAGCATGCTGATAAGATAACACAAAGAAAAAATATGTAATATTATCAACCAAAAATAAAGTCATACAGGCTCATATTGTAAAAAAAAAAATTAACTAACATGGGTAAATATGTACTTACTCATTCTGATGTTCGACTGTGTTGCTGCGCGCCCTCCGAGTTGCAGATGAAGGTGATGCAGCTACATTCCTTTTTTTTTAAAAAAGTTGAAAACTATTATAACATAAATATTTCAAAGTATATTACCATTAGTCTATATGAATAACTGATGCAAATAATTGTAGACACGTGCTGTAGGCATATATTGCGTGTCAATGGGCCATTACGGAGATAGCACAACGCAAACGCATGCATTAACACATTTGCAATTCATCAGCTGGGCATATTTACACATTTCAGCACATACACACATTTGCAATAGATATTTGCAAGCACTTTTCGTTGATGATAATGAGGCAGCATAAACACTAGTCAAAATATAATCTAAACATACATAATATTTTCTAAATTAATTTCAAAATCCTAACTTTCATACAGGCCATGATCTAAGATCATGCGCAATCGCGAGACAAATGGAGTGGGCAGACAAGATTTTGACCATTTCATTAGGTTTATTTTTTGTATAAAGCCTTTCTTTAAAGTGAATTTCGTTTTGTATTTAATACATAAGAATTAAAAATAGCAGGCAATAAAGCTCCGTGTCGGCATGTGAACTGGAGCTCATCTCATAAATGAACCCAAACTCATAAGCTTTGCCTAAAATCTACCAGAGAAATATATGGAAAGCTCGAAATGTGTTATTTTGAACAAAACTATTAAAAACGAAAGAAAACAGACTGCATGAAGCATCTCTCCTACTTTATACAGCAGCCTAGACCATTTAAATATAGATTACTCTGAATGACAAGTATGGAAATGGTCCAACCAGTTAAATATGTAGCCTACGTTTATATAAAATAGCTTGTCAACTTATGCAAGTAAATTTAAAAAGACTTACTCATCCGAAATATTATCCACGCCTGGATCAATCCGCTCTTCAAAATACAAATGTTCGTCGTCAGAGTCGTGCTCTTCTTCTGAGGAAAAAGTGAACTCCTCTTCACTATCCAGGACTAGCTGAAGTGCTTCCTCACCAGTAAATCGTGTCATCTTCCAACGGCGCAGGAAAGTGAATGAATGAAACTTGCTGGTTTTAAGGCATTTCAGGGGGCGTTTACCTTATTTTGCATAGATCACCTCAGCACATTATCTTATGAATAGCGCGCTCTGCGAGTGGGTGTGAACTCATTACCGATAATTAGGTGAGACGGGAGAAACTGTACTTCTCTTTAGTTTCATACAGATAACATTGCAGGAGAATATTTGTTTTGAATGTGAATTGTTTTATTTAAAAGTAGAAATTTAAAGCTTTCTTTAGACGCATGTTTCATGGTTGTGTGATAAGTATTAGCTGAGTTTCAGTTCATTTTCCAGACTTGTTTCAGAAAGATTTTTGCGGAGACAGAGTGAGCTGAAAGCGCACCCTGTTTATTTTATTTATTTAAAAATAAAAACAAGGTTTTGATGTTAATGTGAGTGTACACAAAAAAAGAAGACCCTCTATAGTTTATAATCATGTATTTATTTTATTAATATGACCGTAAATGACGGATTTTTTTAAGTTTATGTTGCTGCTATGTGAAAAAAATCCAGCAAAACGCGGGGGCGCGTTTGCCGACCTCAGAGGGTTAATATACTTAGCCCTCACAGGAGGGTAACTTAATTAGGATACAATTGGACTATCCCTGTATCTGCACAAGCACTAAAACCTACCCCTTACAGGGGATCAGGACTAAATTCTTAACATACCTAAACTTACCCCTAACAGGAAGGTGACTTAGTTTAGATACAATTGGACTATCCCTGTATCTGCACAAGCACTAAAACCTACCCCTTACAGGGGATCAGGACTAAATTCTTAACATACCTAAACCCACCCCTCACAGGAGGGTGACTTAGTTTAGATACAATTGGACTATCCCTGTACCTGCACAAGCACTAAAACCTACCCCTTACAAGGGATTAGGACTAAATTCTTAACATACCTAAACCTACCCCTCACAGGAGGGTGACTTAGTTTAGATACAATTGGACTATCCCTGTACCTGCACAAGCACTAAAACCTACCCCTTACAAGGGATTAGGACTAAATTCTTAACATACCTAAACCTACCCCTCACAGGAGGGTGACTTAATTAGGATACAATTGGACTATCCCTGTATCAACACAATAACTAAAACCTACCCCTTACAGGGGATTAGGACTAAAATCCTTTTATATATTTAACTTAACCCTCAGAGGAGGGAGACTTAATTTTGTACAAGGCTGGGCCAACCCAGGTTCTTTGAGCAATCATAAGGAAATGGATTGAAGTAGACATAGGGGAACAATTGGATTGTGTGCCTGTTGGTGGATCAGCCTCAGCAAAAACATGCTCCGGCCAGTGCATTTCTGCGTCCTTCCTAATCTAAACCGGATAATCAGGAGAGGTTGTCTGGGGGAAGGCATTATCCTTACACAAGCCTAACCCAGGCTCTGTCACCAGCCAATCACAGATAGCACCATCCCCGGAGTATCACACAGACCTGATACCTCTCAAGTTCATCACCACACACATACTTAAGCACACACCTCGAGCCTCATAGTTGTCTGGTCTCGTACTTGAGATTAGACTAAAGACTTGAGATAAAGACTGATTACCCGTTGTAACAGAGAGGCAGGGACGAAGCAGAGAGAGAATCCACATGCAATCACTACTTTAATAATAATACAAACAGGTAATACAGCGCAAACAAAGAAACTCAGGACAGGAACATGGTACAGCAAACAACGACTGACAAACCACAAGAAAAACACAAGGGAAATTTATACACAGGCTAACAAGGTAGCAAGGGGGTGTGGTTGATTGTCATGGGAACATACAAGGGTAACCAAGGGAACTAACAATACAACACGGGAGATTAATCAGCATGAAAAACTACAAAACATGGCACAAGACAGGAAATAACACAAGTCCTCACACAAGACATGAACACAGGCTGAGATCGTGACACCCGTATATTCTCTGCATATTCTATGTTCCTGCGTTCCTAGTCTCAATACTCCTCGCCCCATGTGTGCTTCCCTGTGCTCTACCTACCTGCCTCCTCTTCATGGGTCCTCGCAAGATGTGTGCTCCTCATCCCACTCTGAAGTCACCACCCCTGCATCTTCTCTGCATCTCCTCTGCATCGCCCATGTTACAGTAAAGTTCCAAGCCATTCTCTTCAGTGATTATCTCCATTGACATCTCCCATCTATTTCCATTGATTTCACTATACTTCAATAAACCCTTTCTTGATTATATTCCATCTAAGACAATCCATTACAGAGGACCAGACCCACTTTAACACAGCATGAGCTCTCCAGATCCTTTTCAGGAGATCGTGGACGGACTCAAGCGCGCGCTCAGCGCTTCCACAGCCACAATATCCGCCATTCTGCCAGTCACGTGGCCAACCTGGCGCCCTACTCTGGCTCGGCGGAGAATTGCAACGGATTCCTTTTACAATGATCACTGGCTCTAGAGATGCAACCGCAGCGTTTTGCCTTTATTATATCCCTGCTGTCGGGGCGAGCTTTACAGTGGGCCGAAACTCTCTGGACTCAAGCAGGACCTGTAACTCAATCCCTGGATAGTTTCACAAGGCACTTCCGCAAGGTCTTTGGTCGACCACAAGGAGATTCAACCATTGGTGAGCAACTATATCATCTTAAACAGGGGAAGGTAGATGCTGTTTGAAACTGCTCCACAACCATCAAAGAACTCCAGTGCTTCCTCGGTTTCTCCAATTTCTATCGATGCTTCATCAAGAACTTCATTCAATGTCTCCCTCAGCCACACATCAGTTACAGTACCTGCAAACATATCTTGTGAGATTGTTAAAAAAAAAATACAAAATGGATCTTTAATGTTTTCTGTGATGACTGTCTTTAACAATCTACTCTTTTACTACATTTTTTATTTTTTATTTAAATTTTGGGGAAATTATTATGGGATTTGTGGTGAAAGAACTTACTTTTTACAGTAGCCTTTAACCTAACTTTATGTCATGTCTTCTCTCTGTTAATGATACTACTCTTAGTATGCAGGAGTAGGTGGAGAGTCATTGGAAAAGTTGCTGAAGCGCGCTACTGCCTCCCTGACCTACAACTCCCTCTGTCTTCCTGATAACATCTCTGAGAGAGGCCTGGAGAATGTACCCCACTACTACTACCGAGATGACGGGATGAAACTGTGGAATATCATCAACAAGTATGACTACCAGTGGAGTTTAGTCTAGTGTTTTATTTAAAGGCATTATGATTTTATCATAAAGGTCTATCTCTGTGTGTTACATAATACATCCAGTTTTAGGGCTGAACTTATGCATCCTGGTGCACTTTCTGATTCAAATGTCAACAAATATAGTGTCAATTATACAGGTTCATGGGTTTATTCAGTAAGCACAGGCTGTACATGTACTGTGTTGTAAAGTCCCTGTAAAGTCAAAATTAAGTATGTGTTCTGAGTTTGTGACACCACAGAAAAATGTGTTACTAGCCACCCAGCCAAATTTGATAATAAAAAAAATCTAATAAAATTGATAATAAAAAAAAGCAGCCAAGCAAATAAAATAAGCTATCTAAATCTTGAAAAAATTAGCAGTGGTCTCTGCTCTCAAACGCTGGGGGCGTGTCCACTGGCTGCGCTGAAACCACGCCCACTCGTGGGAAAGTTGACTCGTGGACACACACTGCCAATCATGGCACCAGTTGTCGCGCGACGGGAGGATGAAGGCAGAGGCGGGAGATAGTCGTTTCGGCCCCATTCACCAGTAACAGCGGATTATCAGTGAATCCCAGTTGTCTCTGACGAAAGTTTATAAAAGTATCCCGTGTAAAATGATCACTACAGAGGCGGGTGTTGGTGGTGATCCTCAGCTCTCCATCAAGGTGGCACTTCACAAAATGAATCCACCTCTGGTTGATATGAAATTGAAATAAGGACACCGATCTGTTTCGTAAGTGATTGCATCCAGGTAATACGCATTTCCGTGAAGCTAGCTAGCAAACTGTAGGCTGTAGTAAATAGCACTGACAGTAACTCACGATTGAGCGGCGAACTGATAGGGGAGGGGGACAGCCTCAGTGGCTCCAGTGCGTCATCGCCAGTAGGGACTGGGCCAGGAGCTCAGCGGCTCCAGTGCGTCATCGATAGTAGGGGCGTGGCCAGGAGCTCAGCGTCTCTAGTGCGTCATCGACAGTAGGGGCGGGGCCAGGAGCTCAGCGGCTCCAGTGCGTCATCGACAGTAGGGGCGGGGCCAGGAGCTTAGCGTCTCTAGTGCGTCATCTGACAGTAGTGGTGGGGCCAGGAGCTCAGCGTCTCCAGTGCGTCATCGACAGTAGGGACTGGGCCAGGAGCTCAGCGTCTCTAGTGCGTCATCTGACAGTATGGACTGGACCAGGAGCTCAGTGGCTCCAGTGCGTCATCAGCAGTAGGGGCGGGGCCAGGAGCTCAATGGCTCCAGTGCGTCATCGACAGTAGGGGCGGGGCCAGGAGCTCAGCGTCTCAAGTGCGTCATCGACAGTAGGGACTGGGCCAGGAGCTCAGTGGTTCCAGTGCGTCATCAACAGTAGGGGCGGGGCCAGGAGCTCAGCGTCTCTAGTGCGTCATCGACAGTAGGGGTGGGGCCAGGAGCTCAGTGGCTCCAGTGCATCATCAACAGTAGGGGCAGGGCCAGGAGCTCAACGGCTCCAGTTCGTCATCGACAGTAGGGGTGGGGCCAGGAGCTCAGTGGCTCCAATGCGTCATTGACAGTAGGGGCGGGGCCAGGAGCTCAGCGGCTCCAGTGCGTCATCGACAGTAGGGACTGGGCCAGGAGCTCAACGGCTCCAGTGCGTCATCGACAGTAGGGGCGGGGCCAGGAGCTCAGCGTCTCTAGTGCGTCATTGACAGTAGGGGCGGGGCCAGGAGCTCAGCGTCTCCAGTGCGTCATCTGACAGTAGGGGCGGGGCCAGGAGCTCAGCGTCTCTAGTGCGTCATCGACAGTAGGGGTGGGGCCAGGAGCTCAGCGTCTCTAGTGCGTCATCTGACAGTAGGGGCGGGGCCAGGAGCTCAGCGTCTCCAGTGCGTCATCGACAGTAGGGGCGGGGCCAGGAGCTCAGCGTCTCCAGTGCGTCATCTGACAGTAGGGGCGGGGCCAGGAGCTCAGCGTCTCCAGTGCGTCATCGACAGTAGGGGCGGGGCCAGGAGCTCAGCGTCTCCAGTGCGTCATCTGACAGTAGGGGCGGGGCCAGGAGCTCAGCGTCTCTAGTGCGTCATCGACAGTAGGGGCAGGGCCAGGAGCTCAGCGTCTCCAGTGCGTCATCGACAGTAGGGGCGGGGCCAGGAGCTCAGCGTCTCCAGTGCGTCATCTGACAGTAGGAGCGGGGCCAGGAGCTCAGCGTCTCTAGTGCGTCATCGACAGTAGGGACTGGGCCAGGAGCTCAGCGTCTCTAGTGCGTCATCTGACAGTAGGGGCGGGGCCAGGAGCTCAGCGTCTCCAGTGCGTCATCTGACAGTAGGGGCGGGGCCAGGAGCTCAGTGGTTCCAGTGCGTCATCAACAGTAGGGGAGGGGCCAGGAGCTCAGCGTCTCTAGTGCGTCATCAACAGTAGGGGCGGGGCCAGGAGCTCAGTGGTTCCAGTGCGTCATCGACAGTAGGGGCGGGGCCAGGAGCTCAGCGTCTCCAGTGCGTCATCTGACAGTAGGGGCGGGGCCAGGAGCTCAGCGTCTCTAGTGCGTCATCGACAGTAGGGGCAGGGCCAGGAGCTCAGCGTCTCCAGTGCGTCATCGACAGTAGGGGCGGGGCCAGGAGCTCAGCGTCTCCAGTGCGTCATCTGACAGTAGGAGCGGGGCCAGGAGCTCAGCGTCTCTAGTGCGTCATCGACAGTAGGGACTGGGCCAGGAGCTCAGCGTCTCTAGTGCGTCATCTGACAGTAGGGGCGGGGCCAGGAGCTCAGCGTCTCCAGTGCGTCATCTGACAGTAGGGGCGGGGCCAGGAGCTCAGTGGTTCCAGTGCGTCATCAACAGTAGGGGAGGGGCCAGGAGCTCAGCGTCTCTAGTGAGTCATCAACAGTAGGGGCGGGGCCAGGAGCTCAGTGGTTCCAGTGCGTCATCGACAGTAGGGGCGGGGCCAGGAGCTCAGCGTCTCCAGTGCGTCATCTGACAGTAGGGGCGGGGCCAGGAGCTCAGCGTCTCTAGTGCGTCATCGACAGTAGGCAAGGGCGTGGTTAACTGGTTCCCTCTGAGTCACAGGCCTCCACAACTTCCAATAGGAAAATTCAACTGCAGTAGCCACTGTTCAACCTGAAGAGGGCAGCACTCAGACGTTTTTACACCATATATTGTAGAATTAAATTAACATGTAACATTTCTAATTTTGGTTACACACTAAATGAAGGGGATCCATTCATCTAAGATGAGAGTTAAGTGTATTTAAAGTTTTGTGAGATAACCCAAACCATTACTATATAATTCACAAAAGCAATATCATCAGCAACTCAATACAACAAGAAAGAGGATTCTTTATGCAAGAACTTTTCAGTTCAACACAAGTTCAGGTTCAGGCAGAAATAAAGTAAATTTCTCACAATACCAGAAGTAGTCCAGGCAACTGGTGCGTGTTTACAATGTTCCAAAAGTTCAATAGAAATCCATGAGTAGAAGTCCAACTTATAAGGGGTCCAAATCATAAATCAACCACCAGTCCGGGAAACAAACAAAGGTGTAGCCGTGGAATTAGAGCACAACAAAGTCCAGATGAAGTGTCCAAATAGAATGAAGTCAAAAAAGAACCCTCTAAATAAACAGGCAAACACAAATCAAAATATGCAATTGACAAATACAATAAACATAGCATTACAAAATATATACAACTTACATTGAGCTGTAGAACCAATAAGGTTCCTCGTAATAGGGTTTCTTGTGTCGATCTCAGTTGAGCAAAACACTCAAAGACCTGACAATACCTCCTAAACATTCTTACTTGTCTCTTTTAAAAGGATAGCCCTTCCTATAGAAACCTCCCTAGACCCCCTTGAGGTGGGGAGTAGCATTACAATACAAAAATGGAACAGCCTTTCAGAACTGTTACAACACTTTAAACCCAAATGTCAAAAAAATTACTTGAATCAATGAACAGCATTAATAAAGCCCCAGTCTTACAGATCATTAACTAAAAAAAGTTGTTTTAGGGTTTAGTTACCGTTTAACGGTCTAACTCCACAATTCAGTACTTCACAGTTCACAGTCTTTGTAATGTGTTTTATCAATACATTTCTAACATTTATAATGTGTTAAGATTTTTTTTTAGAATTGACTTTACAGGGACTTTAAGAAATAAATGCAAAGCAAATCTACAAAAAAAAAGTAAAGCTGTAAATATCTAAACCTGGCAAATATCTGACTGTGGTTGCTTACAGGTTTGTTGCAGCTTTCTTGCCACACTACTATCAAAGTGATGCACACGTGCAGAAGGACACAGAGCTGCACGGTTGGATCAGTGAGATATTCACCAATGGCTTCCTGGAAAGAGATTCCTCAGGTCTGTTATCAGTCCGTTATCAAGGCTGTTGCAGTTGAAGATGCTGCAAGTGTGATTTGAACAATCTGTTACCTTAAATTATACGCTTATCTATGTAAAGCTGCTTTGAAACAATCTACATTGATAAAAGCGCTATATAAATGAAGATGACTTGACTTGATTTCTGGTGGAATAAATAAAGTGTCGCGACCAATGAGTATGCATTTCCAACGGAATTGTTGCCATATTAGGACATTTAATCCAACAAAGGCTTCCTTTCTTTTTATTTTGTGTTCATTTGCACAGCATAAGAACATTTTTGCTTTGAGGCACAACCTTCTTTTGTAAACCCCACTGTAATTCACTGTTTTATGGAAAATAATTTAACCAGGTCAATAGTCAAAAGTAGTTTGGTTTATGGCTCCACTCTCCATTTCAGTTTGTTTGTGTGTGTGTGTGTGTGTGTGTTTATGTATAAACATCCTAAACTGAGTTCCCCACAGAAACAGCCTTTCATTCTTCTTCCCAGGAATACCATCATCTTTTCAGACATTGAAAGAGCTTATCAAGTTTGTTACCATGGTGATCTTCACTGCATCAGCCCAACATGCCGCTGTAAACAATGGACAGGTCAGTTAGTACAAGTCAATTCACTTCCAATCACACAGAGCCATTAAAGCTGCACTCCGTGATCCCAATCTCATACACTATTAAAATTTTGAGTATATGAACTATGAACTGAACTAGTTCATTTTAAAATTTGTGAACTGAACTTTGAACTAGTTCATGTAGAAAGTGAACTTTACCAACACTGCCAAATCTCATACACTTTTTCTCAAATCCAGCGAATTGCTCCACACATTCCTCTAGCTGTACATTCAGTGTCACGTGTTCATGTGCTTTGATTCATGTATATAGTCATGTTCTAGAGTTTTGTGATCTGTTGTGTTAAGCCAAGTGCACACTGTGATTTTGGCCACAATTTGGCCATCTGATACCAATTTACCAAATCCTAAAAGATTCCTCTGATCCTTGACTAAAATCTGAAGTCTTCAATCATTATTTTGACATGTTCAAAGACAGACGATTTTACCTCTGATGAAATTCTGGCAGTGTCAGAAGATTTGAATCTCAGTCCTGCAGTGTGACTTCTCCTACGAAGACCATCAAACTGTCTTTGTTTTTCAAGACAAGCCATGACGAAAATGAATGATGTCTTTGTAGCCACTATTTCAATCCCGCGTGTAATGCAGCTCACATCACCGAACGTATCATTGATTGATCAACTGAGATCTTACAGCGAGGATCATGTTCATACAATCTGACAAGCTACAATCGTAAAGAACTATTATAAGGAGATCAGCAGAAAAACAGAACACAGCCGTTATAATGGCTTTCAAGTGCATGAATAGCGCTTTGCCTTTATAGAGCGGCACCAAACGCCAATTCCACTGAATCATTCTTAAGACTGTTGACTTGCCACTAGATTTTTTAAAAGTGTTTAAAGGGACACTTCACCCATTTGCATTAAGCTTTGTATCATTAGAAACCATATTTTTTAATGGTCGTGCATTATTCCCTCGTTTTCCTCTGAGACGGGAGAAATACGGATTTCAGTGTTGCAGTTCCTGCTTATAATGATTCTGTCATCTATAATGTCATTCTAAGCAGGACGTCCCATATCTTCGTAGAGGGGTTGAGACTACAAACACTCGTTCCTCATTTTTCCAGGGGGTGGGACCCACTTACACTACAGACTTATTACAGATCAGTGGGTGGGACGTAGAAACTAAAAGCAATATCCGCCATCTTGTTTGAAAGCTAAGCTAACAGGCGCTGTGGAGCCAGATGTGAAGTTACGACAATGGCAGAAGGTACTCAGTATGATATGGAAGAAGAGGATTTAGAAAGTCTGATGCTCGAATCAGTTGTTCGTGGCTATCTTTACGAGCCACAATATAGCGAAGAACAGTTGAGGCTGATGGAGGAAAAGAAGGTGGCTGCTGTGGCTCCAGAGATGGAGTCCTTCTACTGCAAAGAATTTCAACGATGCTAATTTCTCCTGGATGAAATCTCTGAATCAGACGAGGACACGGACGTTTGTGTTATGAACTGGATTAGTGGGAGTGGCTTGCGGAGCTGTACAATATGGTGGTGTGTTGTTGTCTTCCATACAAATGTGCCCTAAAGTTACTTTCTGTCTTTCTTCGGTCAAGAAGGCACCACATTTGGAATTTACGTTACATTTTGACTACATACATGACCCACTTTCAATAAAGATAATGTTCCCAAAGGTGAAATGATCCTTTAAGGGGGGCATGACTAAATAAAGTTTGAGAACCACTGCCCTAGAGTAAGTAGCCCATGATGAGAAGAAAAAACTTGTCCATATCCACTTTCCATGGCCTGAGTAATGTTAATTATGTGCTCTTTTTATTCTTAATGAATATTTAGCTTAAATATCACAATTTTCACCAATTCTTTCCCCCCAGTTTGAATTTGGCGGATGGATGCCTAACTACCCCACTGCCCTCAGAAAGCCCCCTCCCAAGGAGAAAGGCCAGACCACTGAGGACACGATCCTGGAGACCCTGCCTGATGTGAGCACCACGGTGAATGGGATGGCTGTCCTGAAACTCCTGAGCAAGGACTCCGCAGACCATGTGAGTTTTACACCATCAGGGCACATGTTAAAAGACTGCAAATCAATTTTGTTGTGTAAAAGTTAACAATCGGAATGGCATTCTTGTGAATGCCATCATATTAGGCCTTGTCCACACGGACACGGGTATTTTTATAACCGTGACTTTTTTACGTGGTTCGTCCACACGGAAACGCAGTATCAGGTCACTGAAACCAAACATTTTTGAAAACCCCTGCCAGGGTGAGGATTTTCAGAAACGCCGGTTGCAGTGTTGTCGTGTAGACAGTAAAACCGGGGTTTTTGCTTCTGATTCAGGCTTCTGATTGGCCAACGTGGCTTTACGATTAGGGTTATATTGCCGCCTACTGGTGTGGCATGCTCTTTACAGCGCTTGATAGCGTGTTTTTGCGCTTTCATGTAGGCGGAGATTTCTTTTAAACCGAGCATGAGTGGAAAGGTTTTTTTTTTTTAAACGCAGGAGGAAAAACTCCGGTTATAAAAATACCCGTGTCCGTGTGGACTAGGCCTTACTCTAGATGACAATGGTGTCATACGCAGTGTGTTAAACATTGTTATAAACATGTTTCTTATCAACATGCTATTTACGATTACAATCTTGATACCCTGTCCGTAGTACCCTCTGGGATATTTCCCAGAAAATCTGTATGATGAAGAGGTCCCTTGCAAGCTCATTGAAGATTTTCAAAAGGATCTGAGGGAGTTGTCAGATCTCATCGAGAAGCGGAACAAGAAGTTGGAGCTTCCCTACACCTATCTGAGCCCCAAAAATGTGGACAACAGTGTAGCCATTTGAAAGGATACAGTAGTCCTTCTTAATACATTTGTCTTTCTATTAATAGCTTTGCCAATCACAATAAAGACCAAAGCAAAAATTACTCAAAGTGTGTCATGGATATTGGATTTCAGGGAAGAAAAGGTACTGCTTAATATGTGGGTTTAGTCCAGTCATTTTATGAAAAAAGGTTAAACAAATTGTTCTAAAGTACTTCTTCCTGCCTCTATGTATTAATGTTCATGGGTAGCATAATGGGTTCCATTCAGACCTTAACATTAAGTATTTTACTGTTATTTGTCAACCAAATTCAACAAGACATTTTCATCTGACTATACACAATGTTTAGATCTGTTGTGGTATTTATGCAGATTAGCACATACGTAATTAGATTATGCACCGTTTGTCCACGTTAACAAACTATTTAAAAAAGAAACGTGTAATACTTTTGTCTTGATATAAGTAATCAACTCAGTAATTTTCATGGTGATATCAAAAGGTTAAAAATGTTACCCTATTCACGTAAGAAAAATAATGAAAAAGTGTATAAAAAGGCTATATTTGGGTCTTTTTCGAAACTTTCCCCTAATGGGACTCTTCGTGGCCTTTTTTTTTTCCTTGCTCAGGACATATTGAGGATACAAAATCAGTTGAGTTTGCTTCTGTTGCAATTTGTTCAAGGTTGACCCCCATTTTGGCTTACAATGACTGGACTAGTTCTGAGATATGTTTTTACAACTTTGGTGTCATCTAGTGACATAAATCAGTACATTCCTGCAATATTAACCCTCTGGGATCTAAGGTGTTTTTGGGGTCCTTGAGATGTTTTGACATGCCCTGACATTTGTGCTTTTTTCAGTTGCTTATTATTATTATTATTATATTAGGCTACCTTTATTTAACCAGGAGAGAACCTCACTGAGATTAAAATCTCTTTTACAGGAGTGTCCTGGCCAAGATAGGCGGGCCAGTTATTCAAACACACATATAACAATAAAACAATACAGCACACAATAAATTGGTATTACAAATACCATGTACATATAAACATATTAATGGCAAATGTGTAATTACACTCTATTTTGCATAAACAGGGCTACCATAATATGTGAGCAACATGTATGTACATGTTTGTATTTTTGAGAGAATAATGCTTATGCATAGTTATTGAATAAAAAACTAAAAATTAAAGTTTCTGAAATAAGGCCACAAAACACATACTAAATATGTGTCCACAAGACGTTTGACTAATGGATGTTGTTGTCTAGAGTTTTTGCTTCAAAATTATCTGAAAATCGTCTAGCCTAATCATTCACATACATTTTGTAAGACACGTTTTGTTTGGAAAGGCAATATGCGTGGGGGCGTGAACGATCATGAGTGAGTGAGTGAATGAATGAGCGAGTGATGAATGAGCCAGTGAATGAATGAGTGAGTGAAAAAGTGAATGAATCCCACTTTTGAGGAAAGAAAAAATAAGAAAAAATAGAAACTTAATGTTGCTTTTCCTAAAAAGTTAAATAAAATTATAATGCATTACTTCAACCACAACATCCCACAAAACTAGTTAAGACAAAATTTGTGTAAAGCAGTTCTCTATGCAGCAGAGCAATGGTGAAGTTGATTAGACATGTTTACCTTGGATATTATACAATTTGCAAGCACAATTTGTGGAAAAATAAAAAAATTGTGATGCTTCCAACTGTGAACCAATGCTCTTGCATTCTTTCTTGTGGCCAAGTCACACGCCTGAATGAATGGCTCATTAAGTATGCGGGGCCCATTGTCTCCTCAGGTGTGAATCACTAAATATGCATGACGGCATTGGATCGTTGACGCCCTTTGCGCATATTGCCTTTCCAAACAAAAAGTGTTTTACAAGATTTAAATCAATGTATTGTTTTATGTGAAGGGTTAGGCAGGATGATTTTCACATCATTTTGAAGAAAAAACTCTAGGCAACGACATCCATTAGTCAAAAGTCTTGTGGACACATATTTAGTATGTGTTTTGTGGCCTTATTTCAGAAACTTTAGTTTTTTGTGTTTTCAAAAACCATGCATAAACATTATTCTCTCAAAAATGAAAACATGTACATGCATGTTGCTCACATATTATGGTAGCCCTGTTTGTGCTAAATAGAGTGTAATTACACCTTTGCCATTAATATGTTTATAAGCAACTGAAAAAAGCACAAATGTCAGGGCATGTCAGAACATCTCTAGGACCCCAAAAACCCCTTAGATGCATGTAGATGCTAGCAAGGTAGAGACAGAAGCTGTCCTTTTACAGGATGATGATAAGGGAGTTGAACGTCCAGTATGTTTCTTTTCGAGAAAATTCTTGTCATATCAGCTGAATTATTCAGTTATTGAAAAAGAGGCATTGGTGCTGGTTTGGGCACTTTGACGTTTATGTGGGAGGGGGTGTACGTCAGTTGTGATTTATTGTGATCATAATCACCTTACGTTTTTGACGACCCTTCAAAATCCTAATCAGAGGTTGATGCGCTGGTCATTATTTCTACAACCTTATAATTTGGAGATCTGCCATATAAAGGGAACTGAAAATGTTTTGGCGGACGCATTGTCCCGGGCACCTGTGTCTTAAGAGTTAATGTATTTCTCTGTCTTTATTCTGTTTATCATTGTGTTCTATTTCTAGGTTCCAGGTTAGTGAATAGTGATTGTATGGTAGCGAAGGAGATGTGCTCTGATACAGGGTCAGAGTGACCTCGATATGCTTGGATACATAGAGGTTCCAGCGGGGTTTACCCTATAATTACAGAGGTTTTTTTATGGGGGAAGGTGTGACGTCCCTGTCAGTCCTTCCTTGTTTTGTGTGTGTGTATGTGTGTGTTGCGTTTGTATTGTCTGCAGGTGACTGGTTGATTGCGGCGTGATTGGGAGCACCGGTGCACAGGTTCTTCGTTCCCTACCAAAGCTATCGGGTTTTTGCTGGCGGGTGTTCTTCTGCTCTGGTTTGGCGTGGCAGTTCCTGATGTTTTGCGTCGATACAGGTAGCTGTAAATGGCCAGACTTTGGCTTAATTTAAAGAAGAATGTGAAATAAAGTGAAGATTTCAGCAATGTAAATGTATTCGTTCTCTCCTTATTTGTGGTGATTCTTTGGAATCACAACAGTAAACTACTAGTATACTGTACTTATAAGTTGACTTGTAGTACAGATGCAGTCTATTTGTTTCGCCGAATAAATAATATTCATAAACCTTTGTATGTTATCAACTGAGGATCTATTTTTAATAAATCCAGTTTGATCCATGTGAATTAAACTAGGCAAAACCTGTTCTAAACGTAGCGCGATCATTTTAGTGAGAATTTTATAATCTGAATTGAGCAGTGAGATTGGTCGGTATGAGGTAGGTAGATTCGGGTCTTTGCCAGGTTTAAGCAAAACTGTAATTAGAGCCTGATTTAAAGTCTCTGGTAATTCTTTTTTATGAATTGCCTCCGTATACATTGAAAGCATCGGATCGGCTAATTTCGGAAAAAAAGTTTTATAAAAATCCATAGAGAAACCGTCCAAACCAGGTGTTTTATCTCCAGCCAGTGCGATAACTGCAAAATTAATCTCTTCTTTTGAATTTTTTTTCTCAAGTTCTTCTCGGTCATTATCACATAAGACTGGGATATCCTATTTGCTTACAAACTTTTGGATTTCCTCTTCATCTACTCCTTGAGACTTGTACAGTAATTTATAGAAATCTAAGAATTCTTGGTTAATCAATTTAGGGTGCTTAATACTTTTTTTGCCTGGCGAACATGTAAATTGTAGTAATAGTTTTACTAATTTCTTCTTTTCTTATCTGCCACGCCAACACTTTTCCAATCTTATCCCCATTTTCATAATATTTCTGCCGTGTTCTAAGAAGCGCATTTTCGGCTTCTTTGGAAGTCATAATATTGTATTCCAATTTTTTTGATTGCAATTGTAGAAACAAGAAGAATAATTGATAATTTGGCCCTGTAAAAATGCTTTCATAGCCTCCCAAACTATGCCATAAGAAGCAGGATTCCTGTTTGTAATCATAAAGTTGTCTATATTATTATTTATGAAGCTCACCGCTTCAGAACTGTTCAGTAAATGGTTGCTAAATCGCCAAAGCTTACAATTCGGCAACTCCGAAGGATGTTGCACTGATATAAGTAAAGGGGCATGATCTGACAATATTCTTGGTAGATATTCACACAATTCAATCAAATAGTCCTTCGCTTTTGGAATGAAAAAATAGTCAATTCTGGAAAAATTACTATGCCTATGCGAGTAGAAAGAATATTCTTTTTTTTTTTTTTTATTCTTAAATCTCCATATGTCTATTAAATTAAAACTTGATGGTTCGTATTTCAAAGCTAAGGCAACTTGACTTAATGCTGACACTTTGGTAGACGATCTATCTAATACTGGGTCCATGACTACATTAAAGTCCCCTCCAATCATTAGTTCTGCCGTAGGACATGCAAATTTGAAAAATAGATTGTGAATAAAATCAGCACCCTCCATTTCAGGATGATATACATTTACCAGTGTTATTCTCTGCATAGCAATTATTCCTCTTAAAATAATATATCTACTGGATTTGTCTTTATCAACAGATTCCATTTGAAAGGGTATATTTTTGTCAATAAGTATAGCCACCCCTCTGGATTGTGATGTAAAGGAAGAAAAGAAAACCTTTCCAGGCCATTGAATTGGTCAAATGCGTTTCTTGTAGCAAAGCAATTCCAATATTATGTTTTCTAAGGTATAGCATGACTTTTTTTCCTTTTAATTATTTGATTTAACCCATTGCCATTCCAAGTAACATAATTGTATTTCAGTGTATTTGACGTTAACTGTAGATTATTTGTTATATTTGCATTTAGATCTTAAGAAATTCTCTCTACACCACCCATAAATAAAATAATTAAAACATGTGTTCTGTCCACCTCCCCCTATCACTCCCACCACTTCCCCAAACGAAGTGTGAAACTTTAAACCCCCATGACTGATTGTGCACCGCAACATGCAGTCGAACTTGACTTCCTCTTCCTTATCCATCCTACCTAACTTCCAGGTAACATTAGATTTACTGTCAAACCTACCAATTGTTAAACTTAAATTACGTACTTTCAAGCAAACATTTTATTTCAAATTATTTCGAACACTCCTAAAGTCCCGAAATTCACATATTTTAGTAAACCGTAACGAAGCTGCTCAGTGTCCAAAATATAAATAAAACCATGTTCTTCTTGAACCGTTATTTAACCCTCTGGAGTCTGAGCTGTTTTCTGGGCCCTTGAGATGTTCTGACATGCTCTGACATTTGTGCTTTTTTCAGTTATTTATAAACATGTTAATGGCAAAGGTGTAAATTCACTCTATATAGCACAAACAGGGCTACCAACATATCTGATCAACATGCATGTATATGTTTGAATTTTTAAGAGAATAATGTTTATGCGTGGTTATTGGAAAAAATAAAAATAAAAATGAAAGTTGCAGAAATAAGACCACAAAACTCATACTAAATATGTGTAAATAAGACTTTTGACTAATGAATTTTGTCGAACTTCGAGTTCTGGCTTCAAAATGATGTGAAAATCATCCTGCCTTATCGTTCTCATAAAACAGTACATTGATTTGAACTTTCTAAAACAGTTTTTTTTGTCAGAAGAGGTTTATGCATGGGAGGGGTGGCCCATCAATATTAATGGACCAATGGTCCATCAATATTAATGAGATTCAGACCAGGGGTGTGACATACACTCTTCCAGTGGCTTATGGGCCATCAAGTGCCTGAACAAAGAAGAGGAGATTCAAAGATTTTGTTTTTCAATCTGTTTTATTGTAATTCCTCTATGTGGAGGAACTAAATGTTCTAAATTCGCTCTAAGCAAATCAAATGTGAGCAAAATAAAAAAAATAATCAGTCTGCTATAAACAAAGCAATTGTGAGCGATAAACAAAAGTAAAGGCAAGTATCTCACAGTAAATTCCTGTGTTGTGGCACAGAGTTGAGACAGCACTTTCTGAAAAAAATTGTTTAAATAGACTCATGGGCGAATGTGAGTCTACAGGGCTCAGTTGTGGTCCAGGTTCCCGTGCAGGATGGAATCGCACAGTCTGTGGAACCATGTCAACATCAGTCTCTGTTTTCCATGCCAGAGTGGACTGCCTGTTGCTTGCCTGCTGGTTAGCCTTGGCTCTCTTCGGGACAGGTGCTTGGACAAGTTCATTGTCACATCTGTAAAAAACAAAACAAAACACACTGTGAGCATACTGATAACACAATCAAAGACACTGTATTATTATCATTATCGATCACTAATGGCCATGGATAAAAAAAGACAACAGTTTTTGTAATATCACACAAGAATATGTACTTTTATATTATGATGATGTAAACAATTATATTTCATCTGTAAATATTACGTCTGTGGACTTACTCGGCAAGATTCTCCATCATACGGAGAACTGAACGACACCTGCGTGACCCTCTATGGGGTGCTGGAGAAGGAGAGCTAGCTGCAGTCATATTCCTAAAAAACAACAAAAAAAATAATATTTAGCATACATTATCCAAAGTAAACTGATGGGCAATTAATTGTTATGGACGCACAATGTATGTATATATCTGTTGATGGTCCATAGGACAGAGAAATATCACTGCGAGTATCTGTTTATGGGCCATGACCGCACGTATTTAGTGACGCACGCAATGAACGGATCGTTCGCGAACGACACATCAATACATTTCAAACATTTACACCTGTATTCACAAACATCTGTGCATAAGGCAGTATGGAAGCATGATAAGCAGTGTCATAGTCTAGCCAAAACCATATGTTTATATATATATATATATATATATATATATACACTGTATATATATATATATATATATACACTGTATATATATATATATATATATACACTGTATATATATATATATATATATATATATATATATATATATATATATATAAAATGTCTAGTATTTAGACAGTAGGCCTAGGCTATCACATATTTTACCGGAGGCTGAAATATATTTAGACTAAATCACATTACACTTAAGCAGATATTCACAAATAAGGTACATAAGACATACGGCAGTATTTTAAGCATGATAATCAGTGTTATAAGCTAATCAAAACTGAGTGAAATATATTTAATATACAAATATGTTTAGAGAGTAATAGCCTATCACATTGAAAAAGTTTACACTTGAGCATATACACGAATGTTAAGGGATATTGTTATGCAATCTTTCATGTAAGATGCCAAAAGCTAGCCAACACTAAGCAGATATAGTCTGAATTATCAGAAAAATAATTATATAACAGTAAAACTTACTCCGAAATTGTGTCCTCGGCGGGATTAATTCGCTATTCAAAATGCTGCCGTTCGTCATCCAAGTTACAATCTTCCTCTGAGGAAAAGGTGAATTCTTTCTCGCTGTCCAGAATCATCTGAAGGGCGTCTTTACCGGAGAAGCGTGCCATACTCAAAACGCGATGAACTATCAGTGAATCTGATGAAGAAACTGTGTTTTTATGGCATTGATCGGGGGTGCGTATGCGATGCATACTAGATCACCTAAACTATTACCATGTGAATAGCGCCGGGGGCGGGGCGGCCGCAGCTCATTTAGAGATAATGAAGGGAGAAGGAAAAACGGCACCTCTCCTTGCTTTCAAACGGATTACATGAGTTGAAAACATTTGTTTTTTATATAAATTACTTCATTTAAAAGAAGAGATTTCAAGCTTCATAAAGACATATCTCACGTGTCTGTGTGAGAAGTATTCGCTGAGTTATGATTCATTTTCGGACGCGTTTCAGAATGGACTTAACTGACAGAGAGAAGGCAGAACTCGCTTCGTGTTTATTTTTCTTTATTTGGCAAAAAGCACAACACTTTGTTTTTATTGTGAGTATACACAAAAATAATACACATTTAACAGGATCGACTGATGTATGAAACAGAGTCAACAGAGTATTTATGAGTTTCTTTTACACTGATAAAAAAAAAAGCGAGCTGGTATCGCCGGCGATACCGTAGACCTCTGGGGGTTAACCCTCTGGGGTCTGGGCTGTTTTTGGGGCCCTTGAGATGTTCTGACATGCCCTGACATTTGTGCTTTTTTCAGTTGCTTATAAACATATTAATGGCAAAGGTGTAAATTCACTCTATATAGCACAAACAGGGCTACCATAATATGTGAGCCACATGTATGTACATGTTTTCCTTTTTTAGAGAATAATGTTTATGCGTGGTTATCGAAAAAACAAAAAATGAAAGTTTTTGAAATAAGACCACAAAACACATACTAAATATGTGGCAATAAGACTTTTGACTAATGGATGTCCTCGCCTAGAGTTTTTTCTTCAAAATTATGTGAAAATAGTCTTGCTTTATCGTTCACATAAAACCATACATTGATTTAAATTGATGTAAAACAGGTTTTGTTTGGAAAGCCAATATGCGAGGGGGGCGTGAACGAGGAGTGGTTTACACCTGAGAATACAATGTCCCACCCACTCTGCATAATGAGCCATTCATTCAGGTGTGACACTGACTGAGCCACAATGCAAGGACAAAAGATATATTTAGAAGAAGACTTATATTGACCATTTAAGATTTTGCTTAGGGACTGTTTGTTTTTTATTTAAGGGGCCACCGGAGGAGTTTTGAGATGTGTTGTCAAAAAAGACATGACCCTCCCTTCGCCAGCAATACATTTTCCTATGACCCTCCAAAATGATTGTGAAAAAAGGCATGACCCTCCCCGATAATTTTTAGCCTACTTCTGTAGGCTACTGGTTTGCGCTTGGCAAAGATGTTCAGATAGCCATTGTTTTTTTTGTTTTTAACCATAAACTCTTGCTTTCTCATCTTACTAGGGCTGTAACGATAGACCAAACCTACGATTCGGTTCGTATCACGATTTTTGATTTTAGATTTTAAAAAAATCATGTTTTCGGTGCTGATGCGGTGTGACTCGTTCAACATGTGGGTGGCGCTGCCAACAAAGCATCTAAAAGCTGTCACAAAGAACCAGCAAAAGTAATGATTATTAATGTCAAATATAGCAAGGAGACATTTTAATTGTTTATTAATAAACAAGTGTTTTCTGTGTCGACTGCAAAGATGAAGTTGACGATGCGTCGCGATCTTCTCAGAACGCGCCAGAGAGAAATGCACATTTCATAAGCAGAAAGCAGTCTGTTTTCCTTCGTTCTGAATTGTTCTGTTTAAAAGTAGAAATTTCAAGCTTTCTATATATTTCTCAGGTCTGTGAGGCAAGTAGCATACCTTACGCTGAGTTTCGGTTCATTTATGAGACAAGTCCAGTTCACTCTCCCGCGCCTCCGTGTCATGATTAAGCTATCTATTTTCTAGGCTACTATATTTACTTATTATTTATTAAATCCAGATGAAACTGATTAAATTTAAGATACAATTAATAAAAAAACGAAATTCACTTTAAAGAAAGGCGTTGTGCTTTCTGTTTGAGGTCTCTGTGCAATTTTTAAAGTCGCTTTCAGAGCAGTCATGTCCGTAATAGAGAACTGTCACGCCCGTAACATTGTTGTTTTTTTTTTTTTTTTTACATAAATGCGAACACAAAAAATAAAATAAAAATACTATTTTATGTTCTGTGGAGGCCGATCTTTATTCATCCGGTGGGTATATATCTTTTGGTTTGCACAGTGTAATTTATAGAATTACTAAAAAATATTTTGCCACCTAAAAAGATTTCCCTCATATTAAATATAAAACGCATGTGTAGAATGATATTTTTCTAATGTCTTGACTCCTTTCAGACGTTTCAAAATATTGGTATTAAATGCATTTTCTGAGAATTTATATTTCAAGTTTTGACTGCAAATGTCACGTTCATAACACTGGAATCGGACAATTTTAACGAATTTATCCTCAACTTGTTTTTGTGTTGTAGGTCTATTATGTTATCTTAAATAATACTAATAGTAATTTAAAGATGTGGTAGCCCTACAACTTACACATCGTGGAAACAAAATAAGAATGGAAACTAAAATATGGTATCGCGCTACAGCGCACATTCTATCAGCTGCAGTTCTGGTGCTGTAAAACTCGACGTACGTTCACATCACATGTTAAAGCGGGGCTCAGTAACTTCGGGATTTCTTCGCTGTATTCTCGCTTTTTGCTCGCAGGTTTCTCTCTAGAGCTCCCCCCACAGCTTCGGAATAGATATTTGACAACACTGTTGTAAAAACTCGTTGGCTATTCTCAGACACCAGAGGCTAGCAGATCAACGACATCAAAGCAGATGGACATTCTTTAAAACGTCTTCTTCATTCGGGTTCGGACAGCGTGAGGGAGCGCAATAATGACAGCATTTTAGCAGATTTCTTTTGGCCGTAAAGCAATTGTTTACATCGCGAGACCTGATATCACGCGATACTTCCTGACGCGGCGGCCGGCGGCCCGCCGCCTCAAAGTTGCAAGTGCGTATTTTCCGCTCACGGGCACCAGGGGGGTGCGAAACGACCACCATTCAACCCGAAATAAGTAATATAACCATTCCAATGACTCCGAAGCTGTTCAGTTAAGGTAAAAAAGTTACTTAGTTCACCTTTAATGCAGCGGTAGAGTTACTCACAGGACACTGTGCACTTATTCGCAATCGCAAAAATTCATTATTTGCTCGTGCTTTAAAGCTTTGCCGGGTAAACATTTAATTGGCATTCTGTTCTGACATGATGCACTTTTTTTAAGCGCGAACTGAAGTGCGCACGCACTGTCAAACAGCGCCAAACTGGATTTTTGTTGGGTCAGACCCATCTGATATCGAAGGGGGGCTGATAACGCGAGATCAATATGGAGCTAAATGGAAAAAAAATAGCACCAAACAAGCCACTTTGAAATGTTGCTGTTTTCATGATTATAAAAGTTGGGTGACCCTCCCCCTAGACTAAAAAAGTTGGATGACCCTCCCCTCAACAAATAATAAAAAGACATGACCCTCCCCTATTTTCCTCCGGTGGCCCCTTCCATAAATACCGAACGGTCCCTTACATCTATCTTGTAAATATGTTTTGCTATTTTATTAAAAAGGTTACAATTACAACAATAATTACAATTTCAACAATATTTCAAGTGTACTCTTTCTTTGTAAAAAAAAAAAAGATTATAGGCCTACATTTTATCTATGTATTCATTAGTTTGAATATAGCCAACATTGAAACAGCTAACATCTTAGTTGATGACTTTATTTTTGACAAAAGTAGTATTTTATATAGAAATGGCTAAATAAAAGCTTATTTGATGTGGCAGTATATTCTACAGTAAAAACAACAAAATGTTGTCTTTCATATTTCGCCTGACTGTAACGTTGTTTTTATGAAATATTAGGGCATATAAATGTTAATTTGCAGTTTAATACGTTGCTTATACAAATAGCCTACATTTTATTTCAACATATTTCAGTCGATTTTTACTCATCTCAGTATAGCAATACAGTTTGCTAAAACATCATCATTCATTCACACACGCGATTTAAATTTAAACTGTCTTTGCCAGCTGTGGTAAACAGCGCGCATCTCTGCCGTTCATTCATTCATAAACAGAAGCCCGAGAAGGAAAAAAAACTTACTCGTATTCCTCAGCTCGCTCCTCGATATACCCGCACTTCTGAGGTACATTTTCCATTATTATTATTCCTCACAGCGCTGCGAGACGGTGTAAACAAGTAATGATCTGAATAAACTTGTGTTTTGGTTTTCTCCAGCTGATGGGGGCGTTCACAGAGGTTTGCGCGGATTGCAAACTCAGCCATTTGCGTTTGAATAGCGCACGCTCTCCGTGGGCGGGTCACATTACTTTTGAATCAGTTCTAATGAGCTCAACTGGAATCGCTCTCTTTTAATACAGATTTCACAAGATGAGAATATTTGTTTTTTATATAAATTACTTCATTTAAAAGAAGAGAATTCAAGCTTCATGCCTGTGTGTCTGTATGACAGTGTTTTACTGAGTATTCGAGTTATTGTTCATTTTCGGACGCGTTTCAGAATGGACTACACTGGCAGAGAGAAGGCAGAAATTGCCTCGTGTTTATTTTTCTTTATTTGGCAAAAAGCACAACACTTTGTTTTTATTGTGAGTATACACAAAAATAATACACATTTAACAGAATCGATTGATGTATGAAACTTGTTTGTAAAATCAAAGTCAAAAGAGTATTTCGGGTCTCAATTCAACTGATAAGGAAAAAAGCGAGCAGATCACGCCGGCGTGATTGCCGACCTATGAGGGTTAAAAGAGCTGGAATGACATGTCCAGTCAGACGCTGATTCACCAAGGACGGCCTCTCCGGTGTTAGATGCCTTGCCATCGCGCCTCATGAAGATGAAAGCTTGTAAAATATTTGGTTTTGATTTACTTTTATTTTTATTTTATATAGTAGTACCTCTGTGATCCCTGACAGAAGACCAGACCATACTACAGAAGAACCAGCCCCAAAAGACATGGAAGTTGGCCGCTTCCTATCAACCCCAGCCGATCGTTCGATCCATTGTTTTCAGGACGGTCTCCCTATCGAGGATTATGTCGCTGGATTCCTGGAAATTTCTAATGGGGTAAGCTGGACAGACGAAGTCCCAAAAATTGTGTTTTGGGGCGGTTTGGATGATAGTCTGTATCAGCAAGCTCCAGCGGCATCAATCCCAGGCACGTTTGTCCAGTACCTGGATCATGTGCTGTGGTTGAGTGGCTCAAACTTCACCGTAGGTGAGGTGGAGGACATTGCCACTCAACCACCATCTCCAGCCATCTCCACCACGCCCACCATCAAACCAGCCATCGGATCAGGATATGGCCGTCCAGGACTGGTTTCATGCGCGGCCGATCCCCCTTTGATGTCCTTCCGAAGAGCTTGCAAGTATGCTTCACACAAAATCAGCCCAGCCAAACCCGTTCATCCTGCCTGCCCGCCAGAGCCAGTCGCGTGCCCGCCAAAGCCAGAGCCCGAGCCAGTCGCCTGCCCGCCAGAGCCCGAGCCAGTCGCCTGCCCGCCAGAGCCCGAGCCAGTCGCCTGCCCGCCAGAGCCCGAGCCAGTCGCCTGCCCGCCAGAGCCAGAGCCAGTCGCCTGCCCGCCAGAGCCAGAGCCAGAGCCAGTCGCCTGCCCGCCAGAGCCAGTCGCCTGCCCGCTAGAGTCTGTGAGTGCCGTTCTCCCCGAGCCAGAGCCAAAGTCTTCTAAGCCCTCTTCATCGCTGGTCCCGTCCAGTACTAAGCCCTCTTCACCGCTGGTTCCGTCCAGCTCAAAGCCCTCTTCGCCACTGGTTCCGTCCAGCACAGAGCCTTCACCGCTGGTTCCGTCCAGCTCAGAGCCTTCACCGCTGGTTCCGTCCAGCTCAGAGCCTTCACCGCTGGTCCCGTCCAGCACAGAGCCTTCCTCACAGCTGGTCCCGTCCAACAGAGACTCTTCACCGCTGGTCCCGTCCAGCAGAGACCCTTCACCGCTGGTCCCGTCCAGCACAAAGCCTTCCCCCGCTGGTCCCGTCCAGCACAGAGCCCTCTTCACCGCTGGTCCCGTCCAGTACAGAGCCCTCTTCACCGCTGGTCCCGTCCAGCACAGAGCCCCCTTCACCGCTGGTTCCGTCCAGTACAGAGCCCTCTTCACCGCTGGTCCCAACCAGCACTGAGCCCTCTTCACTGCTGGTCCTGCCCAGCACTGAGCCCTCTTCACTGCTGGTCCTGCCCAGCCCAAAGCCTACACCGCTGGTCCTGCCCAGCCCAAAGCCTTCACCGCTGGTTTCATCCAGTACAGAGCCCTCTTCACCGCTGGTCCTGCCCAGCCCAAAGCCTACACCGCTGGTCCTGCCCTGCCCAAAGCCTACACCGCTGGTCCTGCCCTGCACAGAGCCTTCCCTGTTGGTCCCGTTCAGCTCAACGCCCTCTTCACAGCTGGTCCTGTCCAGCTCAACGCCCTCCTCACAGCTGGTCCTGTCCAGCTCAACGCCCTCCTCACAGCTGGTCCTGTCCAGCTCAACGCCCTCCTCACAGCTGGTCCTGTCCAGCTCAACGCCCTCTTCACAGCTGGTCCTGCCCAGCTCAGAGCCCTCTTCGCCGCTGGTTCTGCCCAGCACAGAGCCCTCATCGCTACACAGCACAGAGCCCTAGTCGCTGCCCAGCACAGAGCCATAATCGCTGCCCAGCACAGAGCCCTCATCGCTGCCCAGCACAGAGCCCTCATCGCTGCCCAGCTCAGAGCCCTCATCGCTGCCCAGCTCAGAGCCCTCTTCGCCGCTGGTCTTGTCCAGCTCAGAGTTCTCTTCGCCGCTGGTCATGTCCAGCTCAGAGTTCTCTTCACCGCTGGTCATGTCCAGTCCAGAGCAGCTTTCGCCCCCTGCATCTTCCAGTCCAGTGGTAAAGCCTGATATTTGAGGGGGGGAGGGCTATCAGTCATCCCCGCCATGGCCACCCGAAGGGTCTGCACCGCCATGGCCACCCGAAGGGTCTGCACCGCCATGGTCCCCTGATCAGCCTGCTTCACCTTGGTCCCCTGCTCTGCCTGCACCACCATGGTCCCCTGTTCTGTCTGCACCGTCGTGATCACCTCCTCCTCTGTCTGTCCTGCCACCATCCTGGAGTCCGTACTTCTGAACCTGTTCCACCTTCCCGTCACGGACTCCAGGATGCCCACCCCCCCTCCCGTATGCTGCCTTCTTAGGCGCGGGACGCGCCTTGCGGGAGGGGGGAGTTATGTCACATCCACCGTCTGTCTTCCTCCTCTGTCTCTGCACTACACTCCCCAGAATCCTCCTTGGCGCACACCTGCACTCACTCTCCTCTAATTAGTAATCACCGTCATCTGGATTCCATCACCAGCTCACCTTTATATGCAGCACTTAGTCACTCACTCTTTGTCTGGTCTCGTCTATTCGTCATTACGTGACCCACAGACTTCCTCACACTTACCTGGATACTTACCTGCTACGCATCTTCTCCGTTCCGTCCTGCCTGCCATCCTCTTCAGCCTGCTACCCGAAATCATCTAATAATAATTATAATAATTCGTTACATTTATATAGCGCTTTTTCTGAGACCTCAAAGCGCTTTACATAGATGGGGGAATCTCCTCAACCACCACCAATGTGCAGCATCCACTTGGATGATGCGACGGCAGCCATATTGCGCCAGAACGCCCACCACACACCAGCATACTGGTGGAGAGGAGACAGTGATGAAGCCAATCAGTATATGGGGATGATTAGGAGGCCATGATGGACAGGGGCCAAGGGGCAAATTTGGCCAGGATGCCGGGGTTACACCCCTACTCTTTTTCGAAGGACATCCTGGGATTTTTAATGACCACAGAGAGTCAGGACCTCGGTTTAACGTCTCATCCGAAGGACGGGTCAAGACAATCTACAAGAGAAAGAGAAAGAAAGACATTAACAACCAGCTAAGCATTCACTGTTATTCTGTGTTGCTGTTACTCACCTTCTGTCTGCATCTCCGCACTATCTGCAATAAAAGCATTAACCTTACCATCTTGTCTGCATCCTCTGTGATCCCTGACAATAGGTCAGCATGAAGTCAAGACATTGAGGATGCTAAATTGCAGACAGATTTTTGATATCTCGAACGGTTTGGCCGTGGCGAGGAAACGAATTTTCAGGGAGAAAAGAGAAACAGGAAGTGTGTTATAACTTCTGCATTCATTGACTGATCTTGATAAAACTTCAGTAGTGTGTTCGTTGTAAGAGGCCGATCACATGGACGTGACTATTGTGAGTCAAAGTTAAAGTATGTCACTTTCAAAATACTTTGAAATCACCCTCTTATTTTACTCAATTTGCTTCAAACTTTATGTGTATAATGTAGACACACGGCAGATGTAGACCTGTGAAAGGATTATTGATATCTTAGATACTGTTGCCGTGGCAATGCTTCAAACTTTAATATTCTTTTTTGATGCTTTTGAGACTCTTAACATACTTGAAATTGCATGAAACAGAGCATGAAGATGAGACATGTTTCAAAGGTCATAGATCTTTTTCAAAGAACTTGTTCATGTCTATTAGACATTACAGTTTTTCTAAATTTCTAAAACACAATTTCTGAAGCCTCTGAATCCTCTCGCAAAATGAAACTTTCGCCTCAAAACAGTTTTACCTGTGTTCAAAATCAAACACTGCTCTTAAATCATAAACAAATTGATCAAAATGATATACACTATCAAGCAGTCAGTAAACAATACACCAAAAAATAGAAAACACATTGTTCAAAACATATAGTTCTCGAAAGATACCTATGGACTGCTATTCTGTTTAGACTTACCCGTGACACCTTACTGTACCATCAAAGAGTTCAGGGAGAAGTACATTTTTGATCTCAAAACAAATTTCATATTTTTCCATCATTGTCTTTTGATGAACGAAAACATGTTCTATCATAGTAGCTCAAAATTGATCACTATTACTACTTGTTCTTTGTTCTTTGTTGATATGAACCTGCAACCAGTCAAAATCTATTGAGCAGTCAGTACTGTTAACAAATGGAAAGCACAATGTTCAGGGCCATAGGATTTGTTCATTGTACAGTATACAGCCTACAATGCACTGTACTACAGTATACAATACTAAAAGGGACAAAAATCAAAGCAGTAAACATGTGATCAGTGTGCTTCTTCTTGTCTTTGGGCATCATTTGAAACAGGTTAAATCAGTTGTGTTCAATCAATGACATGTGTTCTCTATTCGTATTTGATTGTTGCCTCTTGTGTTTACCAGTATGGATGACATGTGCATTGGAGTGCAGAATGTGTTTTGAGGATGAGAATGTGTTTAGAGTTTGGCTGAAAAGTCTTAAGGCGGGCATACACTGTGCGATTTTCGTCCGATTTTGAGCCGAATTCTGACTCGTGCGACTCTTTTTCGGGTTGGGCCGATTTTCAGCTTTGTCGTGCGTCGTTTGTCATGCAGTGTTCGTGCAGTGTACAGGGGGAAACGAGAGGCGATTAACCTCTCCCGACCGGCAATCGGATGGTCGGATGAATTTCTGGCATGTTAGAAATTGTGGTCGCTCCTCGTGACTATATCGCGCAGCTGAAGCAGAGATACGAACCGCGATTGCCCTAAACTCAGTGTTTTTCCCTCACAAATGGAAAACGGAAGTTTAACCATTTCATCTGCAGCAAAAAAAAAAAAAAAAAAAAAAACGAAAAGAGGGAGATCTTTAAGTTCTGTAGTTCAAACTAGCTACACATTACTGTTGCTTACCTCCAGTTCCTGTTGCAAAATGGATTAACCATTACCCACTTCTTCCAAGCCAACTGCGATGTACACTTTGCCACTTTTATTAATTTGTTAAACAATGTTTTTGAAATAAAGCTGTTTGTGTTCGGACATACGGTTAATAATTAATTATATGCCTATATTACTTCATTGTAATCGGCCTAAATGTTTTAGACAAATTTCAATGAGGAGTAGTATAGCTTCTGTGTGATATTATTATCCTCACAGCGCGTTGGTTTTGCGGTGATGCGCTATGAAATTATTGCGTGGCAATTTAACAGCCTATCACTTTAATAATAAAAGTAGCCTAGGCCTTCCCTAATAATAATAATATACAATAATACTAATAATAATTTAATACATAAATTGGAAATGCTAAATCATCTTGATATTGATAGCTGATGCTTGTTTTGACAATATCTCTGGATATGATATCGTCTATAGGCGCAACCCGGCACGAAGGTTTATCGCGCTGATTCGCGCATATTTCACACGTATAGTGTGAGCAGTGAAGTCGCAGCTCGACGTTCGGACCGTATAGTGTGAGCACAGAAATCCTGAGCTTTGGCTTTACATCGCATGCGATCTATTCGTTCAGTGTGAGTAGGTACCTTGCTGAAATCGCACAGTGTATGCCCGCCTTAAGTGAGATCTGCAAATTGTGTTTTACCATGTGAAATGGTTTAAGGTATTGACAACAGACTGCACAATTAGCTAATTGAGTTCAGGCAACTGAGAACTTTATTCAGCCAATGGGTTTTTATTGTTTTAACAATTGAGAAAAACTGTATTATTAGTAGTCTGCAGAACAGAACCAGAATAGATTTGTTTAGACTCACAGGTTGTTTTTCTGTCAAAACAAACACTAGTCAAGTATGTGACTGACTGTGCCTAGGCCTTTAACACTGTTACAGAGGTTAACAGCGACGTCTTCCACAATGTCCAACAGGGAGGAGAAGTCTTTGACATTGTACATGTGAATATCATCAGGGTGGGATGCAATGGATCGCAACTCATTTTCATCTGCATCCTTCACACCTAGAAGCCAAGAGGAGATCATTATTGAAAGATCTCAATTACTTCAGCTGCATCAAAGAGACACTGATCAAGCTGTAGTCTTGCCAAATAAAAAGATGTGAGATGTTTGGACACAGGAGAGCTCTGGGTTGAGTGTCTATCACTGGCATGCAAACTATCATTTTTACTATTTTACTATTAACTATCACAACATAGTCCATTGTGACTGAATGGATAGTATGTCAGCAATGTCAAGAAGAGAAGAACATACCGATGGCATAGAGCTCAATGCCAGAGTCACGCAGTTTCTGAGAATTCACTATAATCTCGTCCTGAGATTTGCCGTCGGTAACAAGGACACCAATCTTACGAGAATCGGGTCTCAAACCCACATTTGCCTTGAAGTTGTTCTGGAGGATGTAGTTCAAGGCCATACCTTTGGAAACACATTAAGTTGCATGTTGATTTCGTAACATGTCACCTTATTTTATTAGATCTATTGCATTTCTCTAGGAGAAATGGCTGTTGTGGATTTATGCATTTCTTACATTCTATTTGCAAAACACTTCTGAAACTGATTTAAAGGTGAAGTGTGAAATTTTGGAATTAAAAGAAGCAACATATTTAAAACATTTTGGGTAAATATGCATATACATACAAATATGTAAGTAGTTTGTAAGCTTGGGCAGATTGACTATCAGGACGTGCACAGACATTTTGAGGGGCAGGGGCTGAAGTGAAATAAAGGGCACTTCTCATAATTACGTTTTTTTTTTTTACAAAAAAGTATATTAACGCAACTCTGACTTCCTTTTTAAAAAATTAATTAAAAAAGTTAATTAATTTTATCTTCCTCAAACTCACGCAATTGTTTCATTTTCAAAAGATGTGTACAAAATAATCAGTTCACACAGAAACCATGGTCTCCTTAGTACTCATAGGTTTATAGAGCAGCAAAGGAAACCATTCCACAATGTGCATGTTTTGAAAACATTTTCTATGCTACTAGTTTCAAATATATATTTAGAATAACCTAAATAACTGCATCAAGCAGAGGGGCGTGTTTTACTAATAATTTGTTTATTTTTGCACAAGGCACTACATCATTTTAATTATTTTGGTGTTATCTGAATACATAACACTTTAAAATCAACACAAATATTCACTCTAAACTGAAGAGGGCTGTTGCTGCTATTTTGTTACAGATAGCAAAATCTTCTAATTTATTAATTACTCATAAATAAAAAGTTAATTTATAACTATTGTTATTTTTAATGTTTAATGTTAACTTATTTCTACTCAGTTTTATTTATTGATGTACCAGATGCATTACTCAGATTTACAAATTTTTTTAGAGTGTATCCTCCATCTGTTTGCATCTGTAGATTTCTTCTAAATTCACCAATTTAGATTTCTAAATTACAGGGGGAAAGACTCTTGATGTAAGTCATTAACTGGGGACGATCTGTATGCAAATTAGGCGTCAACTAGTTAAAATGCGCACATTTGCATCTAATTGACAGGGCAATGCATAAACAAAATAACTAAAGCATATCACCTGGTGGTGATATATGCTTATTTTATTAACTTATTTTTTTTGGCTTGGTTGAATTCCAATGTAGAATGCGGTGTGTTATTTCTTGATAACAGACCGCTGTGCGGAGTATAACAGACAGTTGCCATGATAAACAGAGCGTTGCTATGGACTAACCATAGAGACGGAGCGTACTATTTTCTTTAGCGGAAGCAATACAATCGGGTTTAAATCAATAAACTCCCTTTTAAATCAATATTTTGTGTCAAATTATTTATTTATTTGGTTGGTAGCTATGTAATAAGTGGGATAATGCATAGCGATTATCCCTTACACATTAGCTAGTCTAGTAGCTCATGAGGCATGCATGCTAGCAAAACACAGGTTAACTATATTTTGGCTAATCAGCAGTAAATTCGAGGCACTGGTAGTTTAATGTTTTGTTCATCGCCAGCGTCACTCACCTAAGTCAAGAAAACGTCTCAGGTTACGTATGTAACCCTGGTTCCCTGAGAGGGAACGAGACGCTGCGTCGAGACGCGGTGGGAACGCTCTGCGTGATTGCGTCGTGAAGCACGTGTATAATCAGTCCAATGGAAAGACGAGACGTCATAGGCGGGTGACGTCATCGACCAGGAAGCTATAAAGCACCCCTGAAAACAGACCGCGACAGCTTCTGAAAAGCCGAAGCAAGTCGATCACAGGCATGCAGGGAGTATGGCAAGGCAATGGCGTCTCGTTCCCTCTCAGGGAACCAGGGTTACATACGTAACCTGAGACGTTCCCTTTCAAGGGAACTCGAGCTGCGTCGAGACGTGGTGGGAACCCTATACCCACGACGCCATATGACAAATGCCTGTTCTGTATGAAGACCATGCGCACACTAGGAAACAAGCACCCTAGACCCTGGAGTGGAGCCTAGGTCCAAGTTATAAATCTAACAAATGTATGCGGTGAGGACCAGCCTGCCGCATTACAGATGTCATAGAGTGAAACTCCTGATAATAAAGCCTTAGAGGCCGCCATACTCCTGGTAGAATGGGCCGGGACAGCCAAAGGTGAAGGCTGTCCGGCCGCTTCATAAGCAAGTGAGATAGCCTCAACTACTCACTTGCTCATTATCTGTTTAGATGCAGGGCAACCCAACTTAGGTAACCCGAAGCAGACAAATAATTGCTCTTATATATACGCCACAGGGAGCTCTGTGGACATAAGCATCCAAAGCCCGGACAGGGCATAACAGATTAAGTTTTTCCTGATCTGGGGTATTAAGGTGGAGGACAGAAGGCCTGCAGCACAAAAGACCCACAAATTTAATAGGGACCTAGGAATACAACCCGGCAAGGGGTGAGGAAAGACTACCACCATACCAGGTGCAAATCCAAGTACGTGCAGGCCTCAGCCTCATGTACCACGGAGAAGATGAAATAAGGATCTCTCCTCAGAGATAACCCAGCAAAGAAACATTCATTGCAGAAATCAAGTACTGTACCATAGGGCAGATAGCAAGATTCAGAAGTTTCCATTTCAATGCATATTCAGTCTTCTCGTGGAGGGAGCTCTAGACTGGAGTATGGTCTCCACGACCTCAGTCGAGAGACCTGAATCTATGAGCTGGGCCCCCTCAGAGACCGAGCCCACAGTATCCATAACTCTAGATGAGTGTAACTCCCGGGAGCAAAGATATCGGGAAATGCGTACAGGTGAAGCCTCAACCACACCTAATACGTTGCATCCAGTTCAAGCAGAGCTGGACGCGTCAGGGAGAACCCCCTAGAGCAATGCGTTGTATAAAACGATGCGAAAAGTAGACTTGAGTCTTGACCGAAGTTCTCCCAAAGGAGCTCCACCACCTCGGGGTGAAGTCTCCATTCCCCGGGCCTCAGCCCCTGCCTCAACAGGATATCTGCTCTGATATACGAGACCATCAGTGCGTTGTCCAGAAGGACAAGCACATGGTGACCTCTCAGGTCTGGCAGGAAGTATTTGAGAGCTCGAAATACTGCCATCATTTCTAGCCGATTTATGTGCCAAGAACGTTGATGGTCCCAAAGACCTTTCGCCGAGCGGCCACTCATGACCGCCCCCCATCCCGTGAGGGAAGCATCCGTCGAAAGCATACGCGTCGATAAGAAGCCCCCAGCACTGGGCCCTGGGCGAGGAACCAAGGTTTCTTCCACATGACCAAGGCACGAAGGCATCGCCGCGTGACCTTGATCATGCGAAACGGATTTCCCCTCGGAGAAAACCCCTTGGTCCTGAGCCACCACTGCAGAGGTCTCATGTACAGAAGGCCAAAAGAGATACGTTGGACGCAGCTGCCATGAGCCCCAACAGTCTCTGAAACTGTTTCACAGTGAGTGACTGGCCTAGTTTTACCCCCTTTATGGCTGTGAGATAAAACACCCGGAAAAGTGGTCCTCTGAGCTGGGAGGAGCACACTCTTCTTGGCGTTGAGCCACAACCCCAACCTCTTTAATAGAGACAGAACGACATCTCGATGCCGAACTGCCATCTGCTCGGACTGAGCTAAAATCAACCAATTGTCGAGATAATTCAATACGTGAATGCCCTGGAGTCTCAGAGGAGCCAGAGCTGCATCCACACATTTTGTAAAGGTGCGGGGTGATAAACCTAGGCCGAAGGGAAGAACCTGATACTGGTATGCTTCGCCCCCGAAAGCAAACCTCAGGAACCTCCTGTGATGAGGATGGATAGATACATGGAAGTACACGTCCTTCAAGTCTATTGTGACAAACAAGTCCTCGGACTGAGACTGTGACACAATCATATATAGCGTAAGCATACTATGAACTTGAGATTCTGAAGCCTGTTGTTTAATTGACACAGGTCTAGAATAGGACGCAACCCCTCATCCTCTTTCGGAACAATGAAGTAATGGCTGTAAAACCCTGACTGTCTGATGGGAGGAGGAACCCCTTCTATAGCTCCTTTTGCAGAAGTGTCAGTACTTCCTGCTCCATAACCAGAGCCTGCTCGGGGTCCACCACTGTGGGGAGGACCTCTAGAAATCTGGGCGGACGAGAACTAAACTGAATTCTGAAGCCCTTTTCTATAGTGTGCAGGACCCACTGAGAAATATATGGCAGTAGTTTCCACGCTGCCAGAAATTCAAATGGGGAACCAGTCTCTCAAGACTGGCCTCTGGATTTGGTTGAACAGTCACTTTGGTGCCCTGAAGCGGCGAACCGGCAGGGAACAACCGAACTGACCACTCTACGCCCCTCCTCGGAGGATCGTATGGGGACGCTGACACCTCGGTGCCCTGAACGGAGAACCGGCAGGGAACAACCGAACTGGCAGCGCTGCGACCCTCCTCAGAGAGTAGCACCCCAGAGGGTGCCGAGGAGAAAGGATTTCTCAAAACCGTCCCTGCCCCGGAGGAACCTTCAGAAGCCTGATAGCCTCAGCGTCACGACTTCTAGTCTAAGTTTTATTAGAGATAACGACAGTCCTCAGATCTTGCCTACCTCTAACTAGCTTTGTTCCTACGACCCTCCTCGGAGGATCGTTGGAAAAAGCAGGCACCTCAGTGCCCTGAAACGGCGAACCGTCAGGGAAACCGAACTGACTGCTCTACGACCCTCCTCGGAGGATCGTTTGGGGATGCTGACACCTCGGTATCCTGAAACGGCGAACCGGCAGGAAAACCGAACTGGCAACATTGCGACCCTCCTCAGAGAGTCGCACCCCAGAGGACGCCGAGGAGAAACGATTTCTCAAAACCGTCCCTACCCCGGAGGGGACCACCCTCAGAAGCCTGCAGCCTCGGCGTCAGGGCTTCTTCTTCCAAGATATTTTAGAGATAAAACAGTCCTCAGATCTTGCATATCTCTAACTGGCTAGACTGCGACCGCCACCCAAGTCACCTTCGATTGTGGATGAACCCAAATGGCGAATCTCTGTTTTGCCGCACTCTATGCTGCGAGGAGCTTTAGTAGGCTGAGACTGCTCCCGCCCAGCAGTCTCAGGAACATTAGATCGGCGAGGAAGAAACCTCTGGAACGCCGCTGAAGAGTTATTTCTTCGTTTTTTTGAAAGCGGAGCGTCCAGAAGAACAGACATATTTTAATTTCTCTTTACATCAGAAAAAACTATACATATATATATATATATATACATATAAATATATATCACTCCGTGGCCACCAGCAGGAAACAACCGAACTGACAGCGCTGCGACCCTCCTCAGAGAGTCGCCACCCAGAGGACGCCGAGAAGAAACGATTTCTCGAAACCGTCCCTCCCCGGTATAGTTTATCTGTTGCACGACGCAATTCTCGAATAGCATCAGTGCTGTTACATCCTCGCATTCATCCATGTCCTTATATACTTTACCTACCAGTGCTACCTAATAATATTTATCTAATATTTATGATGGCTGGTGGGTAACATCGGGGTTATGATGACGACCCGGGAGAGAGATAGCTCGCAAGCGTCTCTTTAACCCGAGGCACTGTCATACCATGATACTTTATACCCATAACATTACTATAGTAGAAGTTTAGGGATAAACACAAATAGAAACTGGTTTATTCCACGATCTCGACACCTCAGTGTGGAGATAGGGAAAAAACGGCACTCCCCGACGAGGAGGCTGAGATATAGAGTTTTCCTTATATTTTCACTCTCATATATGTTTGGCTGGCCAGAAATATTTAACTTAGCAACAGCACAGGATAAAACCTCCTTTATAAGCTCCTCTTTATTCAACAGAGTTATGAGCTCACTTATTTATTTATTTATTATGAAAACTCAAAAACATCTGCCTTATTTTCTTTAAAAACACACTAACGATACCAATTCCTCAGAACTGGAAATCGCAGGATGAATGCCTCATCCCGGGGAGGAGAAACCGCAGAGCGTGCTTCTCCCCGAGATAAAACACTGGATCTAACAGGTGTTTGTAAGAACCATTTGCGATCCCCAAGATGCGCGTCGACGCCGTGCCTCGGCAGCAGCGGGACCCGCGCCTCGGGGCGCGCGCACCGAACCGTCCTCCTCGAAGAACGGCCGGCGGGAGCGGAGCTTCCTGGTCGATGACGTCACCCGCCTATGACGTCTCGTCTTTCCATTGGACTGATTATACACGTGCTTCACGACGCAATCACGCAGAGCGTTCCCACCGCGTCTCGACGCAGCTCGAGTTCCCTTGAAAGGGAAACACTGCTGGGAGGGCCTGCAGGTGTGTGTGTGTGTGTATGATGTGTGCCGATGTGCGCCGCTGCGCAGAGACGCGGGGGGTAAGAGAGAGAGGGAGCGCTTCAGAACTCCTGACCTGATATTTAGATATACTATTCTTCAATAAATATATTTGTTTGACAGGGAAGCTGTGCGCAAACAGGAATATATATATTATTTTTCAAAAATAAAAAAGGCAGAAAAAAGGGCACTTTCTCTCCAGGAATAAAAAGGGCAGGTGCTCAAGCCCCCTTTGATGTCTATGTGTGCACCTGCCTGTTGACTATCATGTCACTGGCAGGTGCTAAAGTGTTCTTTTAGTGTAATTTGCTAGTTTCAATTCTCTGATTGGAGGAGATTTCTTTGCAGAATCATAGGTACATGGAGGAGGAGGAGGAAGGGCAAGAAGACAAGCAGTCTCAGATGAAATCAAGCCACTCTAGTTGCCCATGTCTTACAGTTTTTCTCGATTGTTTACACACACTTTCTGGTACTTGAGACACAATGACCACAACATGTAACTCATTCACCAACCCCCTGAGCCAATTCTGCTAAACTACAAGCTCAATTCCTGCTTTACACTCAAATTGCAGTTTTAAAACACACTTTTTTCAAAACACTACACACAATTCTCTGCTTTTGGCACAATTTTCATGCAGAAAATCTCTTGTTTTCACAAGGAACACACTGCCATTCAGATATGCACACTGACTCATCACACAGTTTTACAATTAGCAATCAGAGCTTTGTGATCTGAGTATAAAAACAATATTCTCAGATATTTTACAACACACTTATGTATGTACTGTCTGTAGAATGTGTAACACTGAGCCAAAAAAAGGCCTAAATCATTATGATGAATGGAGAAGAAGTGTTTTCCATTCATCATAGTGTTTTACATTGAGCACATCAGTGTTCAACTGGTTCTTATAAATGTCTATTCATATGATGGTTTGTGTGTGTCATTTGAAAACAAAATACCATTTTGAGAAGAAATAACATTGTTTTGAATGTAAAGTTTCATTTTGCAGGAGAATTGAGGGGTTTTGCCCATTGTGTGTGTGTTTTTGGATTTGTGTGTAGAGTTCTGAGAATATGAGGCATGCTTTCAGAAAATGTGTGTTAACAATCGAGAAAAACTGTAGTCAATGGTATGACTATGAGGGAGGCTGCGCTACGAGTAAGGCCAGATTTGAGTCGCTTTACCGTCGCCTCGAGAACCTTCAGGGAGGTGTGGTGACAAACAAAATTCTATCACTGAATAAAAGACAAACATTTCCAAAGGTCTTTGATGAGGTGTATTTTCTTGCAAGAAAAGGCCAGCAGTCGTACAGTCACACAGAGTGGCTGCAGAGTGTGACAGTGAAGGGAGGGCATCCTTTCTCCTTTATAGTCTTGACTCCCAGGATGTTATCTTTCTAGGCAAATGATGGTATTTCAACCACATGTGGAACATTCTTAGACGTGTTCATCATGTTGTCTCCTTGAGTGGAGGCCCTCTTGTCACGACCAACACTCTTTACCATTCCAATACACTTTCATATTAGAATAAGGTTTGTGTGTGCTCTTTTACTGTCATATGATGGTCACACACATCTTACTGTAAGTAAATATACAAATAAATTTTTTTTTTTTTTTTAAGTAAAACGGGAAAAAAATGTGTTTTGTTTTGTTGCGTGTGTGTTGTACTGTGTAGTACATGAATGAATAAAAATGTGCCACTGTATCCATTGTTTGTGTCTTTTGTGTTCATCATGTGAAAAGGTTTGTGAGGGGGGGAACCACAAGCAACATGACTTACCAATTGTGGAAATGTTGTTTTGAATTTATTGCACCAGTGTGTTAGACTATGTTGTAGTGTGTGTGATTTTGAGGACTTGTGTGTCCTGTCTGAGGGCAAAGTTTGTTTTTTCAGCAAGAGTGAATGGTTTTGAGTGTAGAGCTTCATTTTGACCTGAAAATAGGATGTTTGGGGAATTGGGTGAGACGTTATGGATTTGTGTTTACAGTTTTGAGAATACGAGGCATAGTTTCAAGAAATGTGTTTAAGCAATCGAGAAAAACTGTAATAATTATTTATTTTTATTTTTAAATAATGTAGACTGATGGATTCAACAAAACCATATAGTTTTAAACAGCAACCCCGCAGCTCAGAGTAGGTCTGTCTTTAAATGTTTATTATAAGTTATCTTTGTTTAAAAATATAGTAGAAAATGAATGCGATTGTTACAGATAGCAGACAATCATATTTTTTGCAATTGCCACTAGAGGTCCATAAATGACACACAACACATTTAAATGTTGTTTTCAGGGATTTAGTTGAACAAATAAGAGTGCATCTTCAAGATTGTAAATTTTAAAGCACTTATGTAAGAGCTCGGTACCTGTCATTGTATTTCCGCCTTTGTAGGGTAGGTTGGCCACAGCATCCAGCAGCTCTTCACGGGTTGCATGAGCGTTCAAATGCCACATAGTTTTGGGATCCCCGCTGTACTGAGCCAAACCTGTGAGAGAAGCACACGCCATTACGAATGCAAGAGTAAAGGTGTCACGGTTCATGAATCCGCTGTCTCATTCTGGTGTGTGTGTGTGTGTGTGTGTGTGTGTGTGTGTCTGTGTGGGCGTGGTTACCCAATCCCGTGTTGATTATCTGCGCCAGCTGTAATCAGTCCCCGTTCCCTTTATATGTTCAGTAATCCTCAACTCATGTTGTTAGATCATTGTGGCTTCCCCGGTGTCGTGTCCTGTTCCTGTGTGGCTCTCTCTCGTCTCCTCATGTGGATTACCTATCTTTGTGGATCTTCATCGTTGTTCTTCACTCTGTTTGGATTGTTTATTGTTCCTGGTTCCTGAGCACATCGATCACCGCACACCATCTCCGGGTTGCCCATCGAAGTCCTTGCGTCACCTCTTCGTCTGAGTGTTTGTTTCCCGACCTGTGTGATTATCTGGACCTACTTCATTAAATGCCTTTACTTGCATTTGTATCCGTCTCTGTTTCATAACAGAACGATCTGGCCAAACATGGATACAGCAAGTGCGGCCAGTTTGAGTGACTTCATCGTGCACAGCGTCACAAGAATGGATCAACAAGGAGAGGAGATCACGAATAATGGTCGCGCGGTTCAAGCACTCGTGACGCAGGTGTCCAAGCTCACCCAACAGTTACAACTTCTACGAGCTCCCACTGTGCCGCCCACACTGCCCGTTCAGCCCCCCACCACCCCCCCGATTCTGCAAGAGAATCAACCTGAGCGTCGTCTGCCCACGCCTGAGGGCTATTCAGGTGAGCCTGAATACTGTAGAGCTTTTCACACGAGATGTTGCATGCACTTCGCATTGCAGCCACGGACCTTTAACAGTGAACAGTCTAAAGTGGCGTTTGTATTGACTCTACTGTCGGGGAAGGCGGCTCTCTGGGGAACGGCGGTGTGGGAGAATCAAGATGTCTGTTCCGCCTCGTTCCAGGCACTCTCCACGGAGATGAGAAGAGTTTTTGATCGAGCGGTGGCAGGTAAGAAGGCGGCCAGATTACTCGCAGATCTACGCCAAGGTGATGGCTCGGTGTCGGATTACTCGATCCAGTTCCGTACCCTGGCCACAGAGTAACATTGGAATGTTCCTGCATGGGCTGGCTTACCGCGTTCAAAAGGAGATTTAAATCTTGGACCTTTCCAGAACCCTGAATGGCCTGGTGGAGCTTGCGCTGAGGGTCGATGCCCGTCTAGATCGTGTGACTCATTGTGCACGTCCGAGTCGACCCCAGTACTACACAGAGGACCCACGGACCAACGGCTGGAAAGAAGGATGTTGGAAAGGATGTTGGATCTTTTTTTGTTGGAAAACAATTTTGTTGGAAAGGATGTTGGATCTTTTTTTGTTGGAAAGAAGGATGGTTCTCTGCGACCTTGTATTGATTACCGAGAGCTGAATAACATCACAGTAAAGAATACTTATCCTTTGCCATTGATGTCATCAACTTTCGAGAGGTTGCAGGGAGCATCCATTTTCACAAAATTGGACTTGCGTAACGCTTATCATTTGGTTCGCATCAGGAAGGGGGATGAATGGAAAACCGCGTTTAATACCCCTAGGGGGCACTTTGAATACCTGGTCATGCCTTTTGGTCTTTCCAACTCCCCAGCGGTTTTCCAGGAACTCGTCAATGGCGTGTTGAGAGACATGGTAGATCAGTTCATATATGTTTACCTGGATGACATATTGATTTTTTCTTCGTCTCTCCAGGAACACGTTCAACACGTCAGACGAGTGCTTCAGAGGTTGCTAGAGAATGGGCTTTTTGTCAAGGCGGAGAAATGTGCTTTTCATGCACAGTCTGTTTCTTTCCTAGGGTACATCATCTCCTCTGAGGGAGTGCGCATGGATCCTGACAAGGTTAAGGCGGTGATGGATTGGCCAAGTCCAGATTCCCGTAAGGCCCTACAGCGGTTTCTGATGTTCGCCAATTTCTATCGCCGGTTCATTCGCAACTTCAGCCAACTAGCCGCACATGTGACTGCCTTGACCTCCCCCAGAACAACGTTCAGGTGGTCCGATACTGCGGAGGCAGTATTGGTCAACCTCAAAAGCCGTTTCGTTTCGGCTCCCATTCTTGTCACCCCTGATCCCACACGTCAGTTCGTGGTGGAGGTCGACGCATAAGAGGTGGGGGTAGGTGCAGTTCTTTCCCAACGCACTTCCTCAGACGACAAGATGCATCCCTGCGCGTTTTTTTTCAAACGTAACTATGACATTGATAACAGAGAGTTGTTGGCGGTCAAGTTAGCGTTGGAGGAGTGGCATCATTGGTTAGAGGGGTCAGGGGTACCTTTTATCGTTTGAACCGATCATAAGAACCTTGAATATATTAGATATGCTAAAAGACTCAACTCCAGGCAGGCTCGGTGGGCACTTTTTTTCGGACATTTTGATTTTGTTCTCTCGTACCGCCCGGGTTCCAAAAACATCAAACCCGATGCTTTATCTCGTATTTTTGATCCATCCGAACGCCCGGTTACTCCTGAGTGCATTTTACCTGAGAAAGTAGTTATATCCACACTCACATGGGAGGTCGAGTCGAAGGTCAAGACGGCCTTAGAAGGGGTAACGTCTCCGCCCGGTTGCCCACCGAGTCGTTTGTTTGTTCCGGAGGGGTTACGGTCCGACGTAATTCGATGGGGTCATTGCTCCAACGTGGCTTGTCATCCAGGAGTAAGTCGCACCAGCTGTTTAGTAAAGCAACCAGATGCAGGAATATACCTACAACATATCTAAAAACATGATGTAAACAGAAGCAGGACAGACTTGCCGATTTGAACCCTGTCAGGGCCGATGTCAAAGACGCCCACCATGCGACCAATAAAAGCCCGGATGATTTTGAAGTTCAGACGGCCGATACTCCAGGATCCATCAACCAGCAGGACGATATCAGCCTTGGCTGTGGTTTTACACTGAGCATCTGTGAGTTAAACACACCAAAGTTATATAGTGAGAAACGCCATTTCGGGGGGCGGATTGCTTGAATTTATTTTACAAAAGCACAATGTTGTGTTTTATTGCGAGTGTACACAAATATAAGTTAACACTTTGCAGTTTGAATGATGTCCTGTATGAACAAAATGACGGAGTATGTTTTTATGCGTCCACTGTTTAATCGCGCACACACACACACACACACACATACACACACACACTCCAGCATTGCCATCTTGACATCGCAGCCTGTTCATTATAGCCCTAATAAAATATAATAATAAAATAGTCAACCTAACATATAAAAATTGCACTGCTCAGTTTAAATAGTCAGTAGTACAATTTGTACCATTCACGATAAGCATCGCTCCACTGTGATGTTTCCAAGCACATTTTTGCGCGTGTGAAGAGGATGATTTTTTCCGTCGATATTCCGACCAACAGGAAGTCAGATATTTTTGTTTGAATGTGGATTTTCTGGAGAATTTTCTCTCTTTCTGTCTCTGCGTGTGTGAGGGGTGGGTTGGTTTTTGTCTATCGCTTTTATGTTTTTCAAGGTTTCGGGGGCTTTTGGGGTGTTTAACGTGCTCGAAAACTCTTGAAACTTTGCACACAGGTCAGAACCCACGGCCATCAGGGCCGGGCTGAAGCTGGTACCCGGGCGTGGCAGGGGGGCTCAACAGCGCCCCCTTGAACGGGGTCTGAAAACTTGGTCCATATATCAAACATGCTTGCATGAATTAATTTGAAACTCAGTACACATATAGATCTCATCGGGTCGAACAATTTTCCCTCAGTCAAGTTTTACGCCAGCCCAACAGGAAGTCGGCTATTATGGGTTGTTTGGAAAACGCTTGCTGTGGAATTTGAAATACTCCTAGAGAATTCATCCAATCCCCACCAAACTCGATGTGCATATAGTCAAGACATTGAGGATGCTAAATTGCGGACGGATTTTTTATATCTTGAACGGTTTGACCGTGGCGAGGAAACGAATTTATGGCGAGAAAAGAGAAACACGAAGTGGTATAACTTCTGCATACATTAACTGATCTTGATGAAACTTCAGCAGTGTGTTCTTGGTAAGAGGCCGATCAGATGGATGTAACTATTGTGAGTCAAAGTTATAGCGCCACCAACTGGCAGCAGAAAGTGTGTCACTTTCAAAATGTTTTTGACAAAAGTGGGGGGTTAGTTTTATATACAGTAACAAAAATCAGTATGTATATTGTTCTCCTCGAGCCGGACAACTTTCTAATTTACAGTCATTAGCTCCGACCAACAGGAAGTCAGATATTTTGATTTGAATGTAGATTTTTGGGATATTTCAGACTGAGTTTTTAGCTACTCTTCCTAAGTGGTTTATTTTATTCACACCAAACTTTTTCAACATGATGAAAATACATTAAAGATGCTAAATTGTGAACGGATATTAAACATCTCAAACGGTTTTGCTATGGTGAGGGATTAAAGTCCAAAAAGGAAACACTAAAAGCCTAATATCTTCTAAAAATGTAATTATACACCATTTATTTCTATATAAAAGTATACAAATATCAGAACTAAACCCATTTTATTCTTTTTTTAAAAAGAATTTTATTCTATTTTTATTCTAAGTTTAAAAACACTAATAATAATAAAAAAATCAAGTCATACATAGGGCTATACTGCCCTCTTGTGTTCAAAATCAGGTAGGCCTATTGTATCTATATAAAAATATACTAGTGACGGTGAGAATATTTTACCACCGGTTAATCAACGTGTGACAGGGCTGGAGGCTTTTGAATCGCTAACTTAAAAACGAAAGTAAAATCGGGTTCCGTCTGTGGGTGCGTACCGCGGTGAGGGGAGGTAACAAACGCAATGACTGATGGCTGCCACTCAGAGTATGACACCTGACAGAGGGGTGGGAGCGTTGACTTTTTCTTCCTGGAACGTTAAAGGCCTAAACAATCCTGTTAAACGGAGTAAAGTTTTGTGTCATCTAAAATCTATGAACACTGATATTATATTTTTGCAAGAGACACACTTTAAAAATGATTCTCACTCTAAGTTGAGAGCCAGATGGATAGATTAGTCTTTTCACTCTTCTTTTGCATCCAAGGCTAGGGGTACTGCTGTTTTAATAAGAAATGGGGTTCCGTTTAAACATAGGGCTACGATTACAGATAAGGAGGGGCGATTTATCATAGTTGCAGGAGAAATATTTTCAACACCCATAACCTTAGTTAACATCTATGGACCAAATTTTGATGAACCACGCTTTTCAAAATGTGTTTTCAAAGATTCCCGATATATCGAGTACTAATTTAATTATAGGAGGATATTTTAATTGCATTCTGGACCCATATTTAGACAGATCAACGTACTTCCCCCTCTAAGTCCAGGGACTTTCTTAACATGTACATTAAAAACTCTAATGTTGGTGATGTATGGAGGCTAGCCAATCCAACAGGGAGGGACTACTCCTTTTATTCACAAGTCCGCAATGTTTATACCCGTATAGATTACTTTCTAGTTGATTTTAAGTTAATTCCTTTTACGTTCAATGCCACTTATCATAACATTCTAATCTCGGACCATAGTCCAGTTACATTTGTTCTAAAACTATCAGAAATTGTAACAACTCAACCATTGTGGCGGGCAGACCCCTATTTATTAAAGGACACAAAATTCTGTGAGTATTTGCATACACGGCTAGAATTATTTTTTGAAAATAATGATCAAGCGAATACTTCCCCTTCTCTCTTATGGGACACCTTTAAAGCTTATTTACGGGGCTGTTTTATCTCCTTTAAGGGTGCAAAAAATAAACAAAATGCAGCGGCTTTACAATCTTTAGAAAGACAGCTTTGTCAATTAGATAATAAGAATGCTACAACACCCTCTTCAGTACTGCACAAGAAAATATTAAATCTTAGATATCAGTACAATAAGATTAAATCTGAAAAATTTTCAAGATCTCTAATGTTTATGAAACAAAAAATATTTCGAATTTGGTGATAAGCCACTCAAACTGTTATCTAGACAGTTGCGAAAGCTGGAAAATGACAGTATAATTCATCAGATCATATTAGAATCCGGGAATTACTTATTTTCTTCTTCAGAAATTAACAATCGTTTTAAACAATTTTATGAATCATTGTATGTTAGTAATACAAGTGATCATCCCTCCATCATGGAGACCTTTTTAAACAGCTGTAATCTACCAATGCTAGAACAGGAAGATGGAGAATTTCTTGGAGCTGATCTAACATTAGATGAGTTAAAGAGCACTATAAAGTCACTTAAGGGAGGTAAATCCCCCGGCCCTGACGGAATCCCTTGTGAGGTATATAAAACATTTACTGATCTATTGGGGCCCTATATGCTTAAAATGTTCTCTCAGGCTCTGGAGGTGGGACGACTGCTTCAGTCGTTTAATGAAGCGGTTATCACAGTCCTACCCAAGAAGGGCAGGGACCCTAAGGAGGTCGGGGGGTATAGGCCAATTTCTCTCATTAACCCTCTGGGGTCTGAGCTGTTTTCTGGGCCCTGGAGGTGTTCTGACATGCTCTGACATTTGTGCTTATTTCTGTTACTTGTGACATTTTCATGGCTAAAGTCTTATTACACTGTATTCAGCACAAACTCTGCTACAATAATATATCAACAGCATGTGTGTAAAAGTTTGTAGTTTTGAGATAATGACATTTATGCGTGGTTTGTGAAAATACAAAAAAAAATTCTCACTGAAATAAGGTCATGAAACCCATACTGATTATTTCTTCACAAGACTTTTGAAAATTGTATGACGTAGCCTAGAATATTTGCTCTAAAACTATGTGAAAATCACCCTGACTGCTCATTCAGAGAAGACAATATATTGATTTAAAATTTTTACGACGTGTTTTGTGTGAAAAAGCAATATGCGAAGGGGCGGATCATCTCATTAATATGTAAGGCTTTTTACACCTGAGAAAGACAAAGACACTCCCTAATGGCCCTATTAGGAGCTTATCAGGGCCCATCATTCTGACCAACCTTGCACAAAGAATGAGGAGATTAAAAAAATAATGGCTTTTAAAATTGTTTGGATTTATTTACAACATAATCCAAAGATACACAACAAAAAAAAAACACTTATTGATAACAATGATCCAAAGAAAGAGACCTTTGTGCCATTCCTAAAAACATTGTACATACCTTTCATTTCCAAGGTGTTTGATTTTCACTTTACCATGTTCATGTACAGAGACATGTACTGTGAATGTTGAAGTCAGCAGGACTCAGTGGCATCTGGGCCCTGAAAAAAAATAATAAAAAAATAAAAGTGAACATACTGATATCAAGAGAAAGGCCTGCACGATTTTTGGGAATACATTTGAGATTTTTCTGGTTAAAATTGCTTTTTAAAATTCACAGAATACACACACACACTCACACAAATGTTTCCAACAATATATTATATAATGAACACAGGTTTGTTGTGCCTTGTAGGTATAGGCTATGCGCAGTGCTGCATAAAATAATAACAATATAGCAGCCTATATACATTTTCAAAAAGATTTCAGTAACAACTAAGCTAGAGAAAAATATATTGATTATCATGTTACTTCAAATGTTTCCATTCGTTATGATGATATGAAATGAGATAATAGTAAAACATGAAGCCGTTTGGAGCGTTTTGCTTTTCCAAAATATGATGCATTCAAACGCGATCGCAATCAAAAATATGATACATTCAAACGCGATCGCGCTCAAATATAAAACATTATGGTTAGGCCTACCATATACATATCTACGTTTGAGCAGATATCTACAAACACAGTAACAGTAAACACGGGTCTAAATATTATCATATTCACCATATATCTAGCAACAGTTCAACTGCAATGTGAAATTTATGCAACAATAACAAACTAATATGTAAGAATTTCTTACCTTATCTTTCTTGTCTTGAAATCGCATTCTTCTTCTGGGGTAAAGCCAATGTAAACTCACGTCTTTCAAACTCGACGAAAAGCAGAGACTGATGAAGTGTTTTGTTTTTGAGGTAATGAGCGCGTTCGCGTTCCATGTGGAGATTTGCATGTGAATATCTTTTGCGCGAGTAGGCGTGGCCAAATTAACTGTAATGAGCAAGCGTTTGAGAAGCTGGACATCTTGTTGGTTTTATACAAATTACTTAAACAGAAAATATTTGTTTTCAGTTTGAATCCGATCATTTAAAAGTACACACTTAAATGTTTATAAAGGTATATGGCTCATAAATGTGTGACAAGTATTCGCTGAGTTTTGTTTCAGTTTATAGACGTGCTCAAGAAAAAAAAGTTCACCGCGACGGAGAGGCAGAACGCACACCCTGTTTATTTTCTTTATTTTTCAAAAGCACAATGTTTTGATTTGATTGTAAGTGGACACATACAAAAGTAGAAATATCACAGATTCTTTTTTTATATTTATTTTTTCTGTATGACCATAAATGACGGAGTAATTTAAGTTTAAAGTGCTACAATGTAAAAAAAGTCCAGCAAAACGCGGGGGCGCGTTTGCCGACCTCAGAGGGTTAATGTGGACCAAAACATTTTTGCTAAGACATTAGCCATTAGACTTAATACGCTTTTAGGAAAATTAGTGAAATCAGACTGGCTTTGTTTCAGGTCGTAGCTCTTTTAGTAATCTTCGTCGCTTGTTAAATATTTTATACTCTTCCCAGACCAATCGGTCTGATCTGGTGATTTTGTCCTTAGATGCTAAAAAAGGCATTTGACCAGGTAGAGTGGCCTTACCTCTTCGCTCTGCTACAGAAATTCCATATGGGAAATAAATTCATCACTTGGGTTAAAATTCTATATAACAATCCTAGAGCGCGTATACTTACAAACAGAATTTTGTCACCATCTTTTACTTTATTTAGGGGTACTCGACAAGGTTGCCCGCTTTCTCCCCTTCTGTTCGCATTGGCCATTGAGCCTCTAGCGGAAGCCATTCGCTCTGATGAGAGAATTCATGGGCTCCATACTAAAACCACTATAAATAAAATTTATTTATATGCGGACGATGTCTTACTGTATGTGACTAAACCTGCGTCTGGTATCCCTGTAATCTAAGAAGTGATAGAACAATTTGGCTCATTCTCAGGCTACAGAATTAATCTAAATAAAAGTGAACTCATGCCAGTTGGGCTTAAAGATCTTTCACAAATTTACCCAGTTCAGTTTAAAATAGCTAAAGATAGATTTACTTATTTAGGAATAACTGTAACTAGGAAGTTTAGCTCTTTACGAGAAGCCAATTATGCCCCCCTTTTAGAAAAATTGAAAAGAAATATTCAGTTCTGGAGAACTCTTCCTATCTCGTTAATAGGTAGAATAAATGCCATCAAGATGGTCTTTCTCCCGCAACTATTATATCTGTTGCAAAACACCCCTTTATTTCTATCCAAATACTTTTTTAAGCAACTTGATTCTACTATCTTACCCTTTATTTGGAATTATAAAAACCATAGAATAAACAACTACATCTTTCCAAACTCAGAAAGGTGGGGGGTCTTGCTTTTCCGGACTTCCGCTGCTATTACTGGGTGGCTAACCTCAGAATTATTTCAATAATATTAAATGATAAAAGTGGACAACTGGACTGGCTCAGATTAGAACAGGATGAATGTACCCCCTATGATCTTGGTGCTGTGATTCTTTCACCAACAAGCTGTAAAAAAGAAATCTACAGATGCAGCCCCGTCATTAGCAGTGTGATTTGTATTTGGAAACAAATTAGAATTCATTTTGGGGTGGAGTCGTTACCTTTATCAATTCCCATAGCTGACAATCCCTCTTTTATACCCTCCATATTAGATAAAGGTCTTTCAGCATTGGAGAGAGTCAGGAATTCACACAGTAAGGGATCTGTATCAAGATGGTACATTCGTCTCCTTTGAAAATTTTTGGGAGAAATACAAACTTCATAGAAGTAATTTTTTTAGGTTCTTGCAAGTCAGGAACTATGTACAATCTTACTTAAACAGGTTCTCTACAATTAGCCCTTCTTGTCTGGACACCTGCCTTAATCACTATTTCGGTAAAGGGAAAATGATTTCCTGCATTTATAATACCCACCAGGCCTCCCAATTGCCCGCTACATCTTCTATCAAGAGTTTATGGGAGGAATAATTAGGATTAAAGATTTCTGATGAGTTATGGGCAGATAGCCTGGAAGAGATTAACAGATGCTCTATAAACTCCAGCCATTGTCTCATCCAGTTCAAAATCTTGCATAGACTACACTATTCTAAAACAAAATTATCCAGAATATTTCCAGGGGTCTCTCCAAAGTGTGACAGATTCAGGACGGCGGATGCGACCCTGCTTCACAGTTATGCATTATGTCCCAGTCTTCAAAACTTTTGGTGCAAGATTTTCAATGTCATCTCTGAAATCACGAATCAATATATTGAACCAGATGAGTTTTTAATTGTGTTTGGGGTTTCAAGACACGAGCTCTGTTTGTCCAAGTCTCAACAACAATTTCTTTCCTACGGGCTTTTAACAGCCAAAAAGCTTTTTAACTTTCTGGAAAAGCAAATTGCCACCTTCTTTCCAGCTTTGGCTTGACGAACTTACAAACACTCTGCATCTGGAACGTATACGGCTCCATCTAAGGAATAAAAGACAACAGTTTGCTAAAATTTGGGAACCCTTCATAAGGTGGAGGAGACTTGGAGGAAAGAGATGATGACTCAATTTGAGTCAATTTCAAATTAATTCCTATGGAAGTAGGAATGAACTAAAAAACGTTGACTCTATTCTGCTCATTCCTCACCGTGGACACGCACCATTATGAATGCCCGTGCAGCCATGAGCATTTTAGTTTCATTTTAAAGGGTTGCGGTGCCACAAATCAAACACACTTGCATGTAATAATATGAAAATCGGTACACATATAGATCTCATCGGGCCGAACAATTTTCGTGCTCTAAGTTTTACGCCAGCCCAACAGGAAGTCGGCTATCATGGGTTGTTTGGAAACGCATGTTGTGGAATTTGATGTACTCCTCCTAGGGAATTCATCCGATCGCCACCAAACTCGGTCAGCGTGAAGTCAAGATATTGAGGATGCTAAATTGCGGACGGATTTTTGATGTCGAACGGTCTGGCCGTGGCGAGGAAACAAATTTATGGCGAATAAGGGACACAGGAAGTGTGCTATAACTTCAGCATACATTAACTGATCTTGATGAAACTTCCACAGTGTGTGCGTTGTAAGAGGCCGATCACATGGATGTGAATATTGTGAGTCAAAGTTATAGCGCCACCAAAAGGCAGCAGGAAGTGTGTCACTTTCAGAATGCTTTGAAATCACCCTCTTATTTTTACCCGATTTCCTTCAATCTTCATGTGTATAATGTAAACACACGGGAGATGTAGACCTGTGAAAGGATTCTTGATATCTTTAATACTGTTGCCGTGGCAACGCATCAAACTTTAATTTTCAGGGATGTCTGAGGTCTATCTACATTGGGCTTAAAGGATTAGTTCACTTTCAAAAAAATGTTTTGCTGATAATTTACTCACCCCGATGTCATCCAAGATATCCATGTCTTTCTTTCTTCAGTCGAAAAGAAATTAAGGTTTTTGAGGAAAACATTCCAGGACATTCAGGATTCAAGAAATAAGGGTCTTATCTAGCGAAAAGATCGGTCATTTTCTAAAGAAGATTTAAAAAAAAATAATTATATATATATATACATACATACACATACATATATTGTAGCAACAATGACATCTGCTTTTCACATTAAGTGAATCATGAGGGTTCCGAACACATCTTCTTTGTCCTTAGGAAGACAGCTTTGGTTGATTACTCTCTGGGGTAATTCACCGGCGCCCGTGTGGCTGGACCCCCCCCCCCCCCCCCAGCTCAGCGTGAACTCCTAGTGACTTTATAGCCGCGTGACATTCCAGAGCACACACACAAAACACACTATGGACTTTGAAACAGAATTCCCCTTTACATAACAAGCCATTACTAAATGTTGATATGTATTCCTGTGTTTCTCAAGTGTCGTCACTTGCCATAACGGAAACACTGACAATTTTATTGTGTGTTTAATCAAACTTTATTTGTGTGTAATTATGCATATAAATATAACGTTATGTTTCCCCTATATTTACCTGTCATCCTTGGTATCTGTCTGACCGTCCTGTTTTAATTCAACCAGTCACACATAGGAGATTACAGTAAAATGTATTGTTCTGTGTGTACAGTCTTAAGAGGAAATATGAATTCTTTCTCTCATAAGAGAGATGGTCAAAGTAGGCGTTTCTTCTTCACACAAAGAAACTTTTTCCCGCTTCAGATCAGAAGACCTGATTTGCTGTTGTCTCAAAAAGAGGGCGTAAACAGATGTCTTTTAAAAGGAAGAGACCCCCACTTCTTTTTCTCTCTCACCCTGATCTCTCACCCTTCCTCCTCTTCTCCCCGGCGCAACGCTTCTCCAAGGAACATCTGAAGAAGGCCCTGGCCTTCTCTATCGAACGAACACATGTTCGAGTCGTAGCTGCCGTCCTTTGCAACCAAGATTTGCAACCTCTCCCTTCCCGGGAGATGAATCTGAACTTTCTCGGTAACGTTAAATTCAAGTGAGCAATTCAAGTCGTCTTGCGAAACGACACCGGAAGACGACGCCAGACGCAAACCAGCCGGACCCGTGCACACGCGCGCGTCCTTTTCCAGCATCCCACTGAAAGAGTACAAAATCTTGCAAGTAATTTTGATCTCTCATTATTAAGCTGATTTCAGGTGTCTGGCTCTTAGGTCTGTGAATTTAAGTTACCCTCTTTCCCCTTCTCTCTTTCTTTCTTTCTTTCTTTCATTTATTCTGACCACGTTATTGTTTTATGTTCTTGTTTGGTTAAATGTTTGTTTGTTTTATTGTTTGCATTTTTACGTACGTTTATATTTGTAGCTCATATAATCTCTAGTTTTACATTTATTAAAATTCATTTATACTTTAACTGTCTCTGCGTTTGAAAACCCACCATTATAAAGTCAATGAAACAAAAAGATCTAATTAAGCTACAAGCTCGATATTATAGACTACATTGAGTAGTTTTAATTATTAAACTCAGAAAGTTTGATGTTCGTGGCCAGAGGATAAAACTTTCTTGGAGTTTGTAAAGGGATATCCCTTCTTAACTGTGATAATCTCACATTTATTCGCTGGACGAATGACTGATGACCAGACCAGTTACAGAACAAGGTAATCTCGATAATTGATAAAATAAATGTACATGCGATTTCTGAATTATTATGACCATGAGTTATAATTATTAATATTTCCAAAATTCCCTATATCCTTGAGCTAATTCACATTTACCCAGAGTCGTTTATGCTACAATATATATATATGTATATATATATAATTTTTTTCTTTAGAAAATGACCGATCGTTTCGTTAGTTAAGACCCTTATTTCTCCACTGGGATCGTGTAGAGACTTTGAAGCTGCATTGAGACGGACATTTGAACCTTCAAACCGTTGGTTGCCATTGAAGGCAAGGCAAGGCAAGTTTATTTATATAGCACATTTCATACACAATGGCAATTCAAAGTGCTTTACATAGAAGAAATTAAAATAATAAAAAGAAATAAGAATAATTAAAAGTTTAGAAAAATAAAAAATAAAATACAGTACAAACAGTCGGACGAACATTGGCACAGTGCTCATTCAGTAAATGCATAGTTAAACAGATGTGTTTTGAGTCTGGATTTGAATGTGACTACTGTAGGAGCACATCTGATCTCCTCTGGAAGCTGGTTCCAGCTGCGGCTGGCATAATAGCTAAAAGCAGACTCGCCATGCTTAGAGTGAACCCTTGGTATTTCTAGCTGATATGATCCTAATGATCTGAGTGATCTGTTGGGTTTATATTCAGTGAGCATATCTGCAATGTATTGAGGTCCTAGGCCATTGAATGATTTATATACCAGTAATAATACTTTAAAATCAATCCTAAATTTAACTGGGAGCCAGTGTAAAGACCTGAGGACTGGTGTGATATGTTCATATTTTCTGGTTCTGCTCAGAAACCTGGCGGCAGCGTTCTGTATGAGCTGCAACTGTCTTATGGTCTTTTTGGGAAGGCCAGTGAGGAGTCCATTACAGTAATCCACCCTGCTGGTGATGAAAGCATGCACAAGTTTTTCTAAGTCTTGTCTGGAAACAAAGCATCTTATTCTTGCTATATTTTTCAGATGATAGTATGCTGATTTAGTTATTGCTTTGACATGACTACTGAAACTAAGGTCTGACTCTAGTGTCACACCAAGATTCCTGACTTGATGTTTAGTTGTTTGACCCCTAGAGTGAAGGTATGCGTTCACCTTGAGAACTTCATCTTTGTTTCCAAACGCAATGACTTCAGTTTTGTCTTTGTTTAACTGAAGAAAGTTTTGACACATCCAACTGTTAACTTCATCAATGCATTGGCACAGGGAGTCAATGGGGCTGTAATCGTTAGGCGATAGGGCTAAGTAAATCTGTATGTCGTCTGCATAGCTGTGGTAAGAGATTTGGTTCTTTCTCATTATTTGGCTCATTGGGAGCATATACAGGTTGAACAGGAGTGGCGCAAGAATTGAGCCTTGAGGGACTCCGCATGTCATGGATGTCCACTCAGACTTATGGTCTCCTATACTCACATAATAACCTCTCCCATCTAAGTATGACCTGAACCATTTTAGGACTATCCCAGAAAGCCCCACCCAGTTTTCCAGCCTGTCCAGAAGTATGTTGTGATCGACAGTGTCAAATGCAGCACTGAGGTCGAGTAGCACCAGCACTGATAATTTGCCTGAGTCAGTATTTAAGCGAATATCGTTTATTATCTTTATGAGCGCTGTCTCTGTGCTGTGGTGCGGTCGGAAACCAGATTGAAAATTGTCAAAGTATCTATTCGAGCATAAGAATTTGTTCAGCTGATTGAAGACAACTTTTTCAATGATCTTACCTATGAAAGGAAGATTTGAGATCGGTCTATAGTTGCTTAATATGGTCTTATCCAGATTGCTCTTTTTCAGGAGGGGCTTGACAACTGCAGTTTTTAGGGAGTTTGGAAAACTCCCAGAGAGAAGTGAAGCATTTACCACTTCTAGAAGATCTGCTTCTAAACTGTTTAACACACTTTTGAAAAACGATGTGGGAAGTGTGTCAAGAGCGCAGGTTGATGTTTTAAGGTGCTGTACGGTTTCTTCCAAAATTTTGCCATCAATTTCTTTGAAGTCAGACATAGTAACTACTTTCTCAGGTGGTTTGATCTGTCTGACCCCAGCGCAAGTCAAGGATGTGCTGATCACCTTTCTGATATTATTGATTTTCTCAGAGAAGAAAGAAGCAAACTCACTGCACTTGCTGTCTGAGAGCATTTCACTGGGAATCTGGCTTGGGGGGTTTGTCAGTCTCTCTACAGTAGCAAAAAGAGTGCGTGTGTTGTTTAAATTGCTGTTTATAATATTTGAGAAGAAAGTCTGTCTAGCTTTGCCTAGTTCCATATTGAAAGCATGAAGGCTGTCTTTGTAGATGTTATAATGGACTACAAGTTTTGTCTTCCGCCACATGCGCTCTGCTTTTCTGCATTGTCTTTTCATATTTTGCACTGCTGTTGAGTTTCTCCAAGGTGCCTTTTGTCTGCCACTCTTCTTCCTGACTTTAACATGAGCAATATCATCAATTACACCTTTAACTTTTGAGTTAAAAGAATCAAGGAGAAAATCAACAGAGTCAGCAGATATGCTTGGTGTTAAAGATATAGCCTTCATAAATAGGACACTAGTGTTCTCATTTAAGCATCTCTTCTTGACAGACACAGATCTAGCTTCAGTGGCAGGAGAGATCAATATATCAAAGAAAATACAGAAATGATCAGACAGTGCTACATCCTTAATAACAATCGATGAAATGTTTAGACCCTTACTGATAAGTAAATCTAGAGTGTGTCCACGATTGTGTTTGGGTCCATGTACATGCTGAGTCAGATCAAAAGTTTTTAAAACAGTTTTGATTTCTTTTGCCATATTGTTTTCTCCATTATCTATATGGATGTTAAAATCTCCAGCAATGGCAAAACAGTCAAACTCTGAGGTAATTGTTGATAACAGTTCTGTAAAGTCCTCAGCAAAGGCTGGAGAGTATTTTGGAGGCCTGTAAATAATGAAAAGTAAAATGCGTGGAGCACCTTTTAACACAATACCCAGATATTCGAAAGACAAGTAATTCCCAAATGATATTTGCTTACATTGATAAATATCTTTAAAAAGAGCAGCTAGACCCCCACCTCTCTTAACAGCTCTGCAGACACTCATAAAAGTAAAGTTAGGAGGGGCTGTTTCATTGAGGATTGTTGCACTGTAGCTGTCTTCTAGCCAGATTTCATTTAGAAGCATAAAATCCAGGTTGTTTGTGGTTATTAAGTCGTTGACTAGAAGTGATTTATTTTTAAGTGAGCGAATGTTTAAAAGAGCTAACTTGACAGTCTTACTTTTCCCCACAGCAATATTAGTTTGACGTGTAATAGGCACCAGATTAGTTGGGTTTGCTGTACGGCTATTGAAGGCCTTAGACTTTCTATCATGTAAAAGAACAGCAATAGAGAAAGATACAGGCACACTGGGTTCCCGCTTGTTTTGTAAACATTTGAGAAAGTTACTGTTATCAAAACGGGGACCCGACACATATCACTGAGAGCTGGTATCAGTTGTTTTTGGTTCACCTCGAGCAGAAGGAGGAGGGTGTGGGCCCTGGCGTTGTGGCAGAGGCCGAAGAGCTCTCACAGGAGGAGGGGGAGGGCGAGCTGGGCCCGCAGGCTTTGGTGGTAGTGGTGCCTGTCTTTTTTTAGTTGGTATCTGGGGGCTTGCAGCAAAAGAGTGGGATAGTCTGGTTCCAGCATGCACCAGTTCTTCCATTTTCTGTGAGAAGCACAGTAGTGGCGTTGCAGGGGAGAGGGAGAAAGTGTCTGGTGAAAGGGGCTGTTGCTCTAGTGTTATAGGAGGCTGTAATATGCTGTCCTGGCTTCCCTGGCTGTTTTCCAGGAAGTCGTCCTTGGGTGCTGAATCTTCAAGCAGTTCTGATATGGCTGTCTGTGGTGAGCTCTGTGTGCAGGGCTCAGCTGAGATTGTGTCCGTGAGCAGAGGTTGTTGTGGCGGAGTGGGGTTATCATGTCCATTTTGCTGCTGAAGTGAAGTCCCGTGGTCATTCATACTGTGTCCAGGTGTGTTTGTGCCGTTCAGATTGAGTGGATTGGCACAAACCGCAGAAGGATGATTTAGGGAGAAGTAGATATTGTCCTTTAACACTCTTGAACCAAGTTTGTTTGGGTGATGGCCGTCCCGATGAAACAGTTGTCGTTGACTCCAGAAAAGATTGAAATTGTCAATGAAGTTCACTGCTTTTATATTGCAGGTTTTTTGCAGCCATGTATTAAGCCCAAGCAGCCGTGAAAACCTGTTTGTTCCTCTTGCTGGTAGTGGTCCACTGATGAATGTCTGAACTTTCAGTCTTTTAAGTGTTTCAAAAAGTTCATTGAAATCCTTCTTAAGGAGTTCTGACTGCTCTTTATGAATATCATTCTTCCCCACATGTATGATGAGTCGATTTGCAGTCTTATGTTTCATCAGAATGTTCTGAAGTTCCCTGTTTATATCAGAAGTTGTTGCTTGTGGAAGGCAGCACGTAGTTGTATCCCTGTTGCTAATGTTTCTGATTATGGAGTCCCCCACTATCAGAGTCCTGGGCTCGGCTGCGCTCTGAGCTGAGTGCCGCTGTCTGCTCGACCTTGAGCGCCAGTTAGCATCAGTGTTAGCTACTGTCCTATTCAGTCTGTGTTCGATCACATTCATCACATTTGTGGATTCCTCATTTACATTCATTAGTACTTCAAATCTGTTCTCAAGATGTATAGGCAGTGGTAGCAGACCAGTGTTTGCAATCCTTGTCAGAGCTGTATCTGGGGTAGAGGATGCTACTGCGGTAATATGTGATGCTCGTGACAATCTGATGTCTCGAGTGCCTTTGGGTTTAGCTCCCTGTTTGTGCCATCGATTAGTAAGTCGATCGGCTTGTTTCTCTACCTGTCGAGGAGTACTAGTTTCATGGGACTCACCGGTATGCTGAGGGTGTCCATGACGAAGCTCTGTTGTGTGCTCCGTCTGGTTTGGTGGTCCCGTAAGTAACTTTGTTTCTAGAACTGCAATCCTTTGTAAAAGTCTGTGGCAGTTAGTGCAGCAAGTAGATTCCAGAAGAGGCATTTTCTCTTATCCTTGTAGGCAGTTGTGTTTTCCTTTCCCGGTATGTAAGCTGGTCGGATAAAAGAATTCTCAGTTTTTGTAGTAATCCAAACTTTGTCGTATGAGCACTGTGCTGATTTGCTGAAGTTAAAATTAGGTGATAAAAGGAAATAAAATATAGAAAAAATAGGAGATAAAATGTAAAAGCGATAGAGCAAAGCGCGGAGCAGTAAGCAAGAGCGTCCGAACAGTAGCTGAGCAGGAAGTCCAACAAATAAGTTGAAGTCCATTATATGAAGAAAAATCCTGAAATGTTTTCCTCAAAAACCTTCATTTCTTTTCGACTGAAGAAAGAAAGACATGGATATGGATGACATCGGGGTGAGTAAATTATCAGCAAAACATTTTTTGAACGTGAAATAATCCTTTAAGAGTCAACAGTTTTTGTGTTTTAAGTTGATTATTTGTTTTTGTGTGTGTTTTGTTTATGATTGTTGTTGTTTATTTATTTATTTTATTTTTATGTCAGCTATATCATCTGGTGCTCTTTGGTCTGTTTTAATTAAATTTTCTGTTTTTTTTTTTTTTTTTAATCCCAGCTTCATCGGAATGGTACGAAACTTTGTGACTTTTATGGCATTTGGAATGTGAACACACAAAAAAATTGAGGGCATGGTTCGAGCAGGCTAAGTGGTCATAAAAAATGTAGTCACACTTGTGCTCTTCGATCAAAAATGACCGACCATAGGAAATGAATGTGAAATCGAATTTGTTCAATCTACAAATCGGCCACGATGCAGAAAAAAAGTGCCCAGCAATGAAGGGGTGAAACTCAATAGTGCAAAACATCAATAGTGCAAAACAGATCCACCCACGCACACACACACACACACACACAAACACACAATTATACACACAAATGAACTGGTAGGGCTACTACCCCAGCGTGCCGCACAAGCCCTGAAAAGTGAAGCCAAAGCGTCTTGATCGCCCCCCGGTGACTGGTCCTAGTATAGTTCATAAGTCCCGCCTCCCCGTGTTATTCCATGGGACTTGAGAGACCAACTAAACAATTTAATTACACTTCAAATATCTTTTTTCCAAGGGTGGTTTCTGTCATTTACAGTAGTTTTTATCACGGTGATGTAAATTTAAGTGTTTGTTTTTAAAATAAGTTTGTTTTTAGTTATTTGATGCTATAAAAACGGTGGTGTGACATCATGATTGACAGCTGTGATTGACAGGTTCTCTGAGCGAAGTAGTCACTGAAACAGACTTTTTTTCGGGATCTTCTGAGGACTGAGGAGATTGGAGCTTTAAATTTAATATCTAAATTTCTATAATTAATTATTTCACACCTAGAGTGAGGGCGGGGCCTTGATTTCGCGGCTTTACTTCCTGCTCACTACTGCGCAGGTCTGGTCCCGAAATTGCTACTGCGCAGACTCAAGCCCCAAGATGTCATCGGGACACTGGCGGTTTCACTTCTCACCAATGGAAGAGAGCGAAGGTGCGTCGTCCATATTTTTTTACAGTCTATGCTACTACCATACAGAAAAAATGAGTCAGAAGACTGAAATAAGAGGTTGAAATGAGGTCAGATCCAGATGGATTAAGCTGTGATAAAGCATTCCTGTTTATTTTTGTTACATTTTTATTGAATTTTAATGTAACAAAATTTCCCTTTCAAGGGAGAACTCGAGCTTTGTCGAAACGCTACGGGAACGCCCCTGCGTGAGTGCGTCATGAAGCACGTATGGAATCAATCCAATGGCGAGACGGAACGTCATAGGCGGGTGACGTCATCGACCAGGAAATTATAAAGCATCCCAAAGAACACAATGCAATAGCTTCTGTGACTTCAGCAAGCGCTCTGTGTGTGAATCATTTGTCTCTATATTGTCGAAGTGTTTTTGTCTGTCCTTAGTTTCACTAGGCAGGAGTTTTTCACATATATATTAAAAAACTATATATAGAGATGGTGAGCGAACAATTCAGGCAGTGTGTTCATCCCTGCACTCGCTATATTACGGGTGGGGATACACACCAGCTCTGTGTTGTTTGTCTGGGAGTGCAGCATGCCCAGTCAGCTCTCAAGGGAGCTGATTGCGAGCGTTTTCCTCTTAGAACGCTGCGCTCCCGCCGATCACTCTTCGAGGAGGGTGGTTCGGTTCGCGCTCCCCGCGGCTCGGGTCCCGCTTCTGTCGAGGCAGAGCGGCGGCGTCAGTCGTGGGGATCGCAAATGGATTTGACAGAGGGGTTTGAGACGGGCTCTGCCTTATCTCAGCCTTCACCTGTCAGATCCAGTGCCTCAGTTCTGGGTGTGGAAGCACGCGCTGCGGTTTCTTCCCCTCAGGCTGAGGCCCCAGTACTGCAACTATCCAGTTCTGAGGAGCTGGATGTTGTTAGTATTGGTACAGGAGATACTGAGGACTCGTCACCCCAGTCTCCTGCATGTGAGGATTTGATGGAGGTGCTCACTAGAGCTGTTGAGAAATTAAATATTGAATGGCCCACAGATAAACAGGAGTCTAGAATAAAATCTAAGCTACATGAACGTTTTCTGCCTTCTCGTGTGCAGCCTCCATGTAGGTGCCTACCGTTTTTTCCAGACCTCCACACTGAGGTGTCGAGGTCCTGGAAGAGACCGGTTTCCTCTCGAATTTATACACCTCAGACTTCCACCTATTCTAATATTATGGGGGCTAGTCAGTATGGGTATGGGTCGATGCCAAAAGCTGAGGAGGCACTAGCTAGTCACCTCTCACCTGAGTCAGCATCAAGGCACCTATGTTACCCACCAAGCCACTTCGTAACACTTCGGCTTTGGTGGGTAAAGCTTATTCGGCGGCTGGTCAAGCGGCGGCATGCCTTCATACAATGTCCATCTTACAGGATTACCAGGCAGATTTATTAAAAGATATGAGCGAGTGTCAGGAGGCTAGTTCAGAAACTGTCAGAGAGCTACGTCAGTCAGCGGATCTCGCTCTCCGCGCCACCAAGGAGACGGCCAAATCAGTCGGCCGTTCTATGGCAGCCCTGGTGGCCGCGGAGAGGCATTTATGGCTAAACCTTTCTGGCATGAAAGAGAGAGAAAAATCTTTTCTCTTGGATGCTCCGCTTAATCCTGCGGGCTTATTCGGTGACTCAGTGAACACAGTCATCGATAAGTTCCAGGAAGAGAAAAAACATGTCGCAGCATTCCAAAAATTCCTCCCGCTCAGAGTTCAGGTCGCTGGTAAAAAAGATCAGTCCCAGCCGTCAGCTAGTTCCTCACACCGGGCGCAACAAAAGCAGAGTGTCGCGTCTCGCGCTCCCCACAAAAAGATTGGGACGCGGCACGGCGCTCTCAGACAAAGTCTTCGAGGGGTAAAACTGATCTGAGGACAGTTATTATTGCCAAGAAGGCTTCGCCTAAAATCCTGGCGCTTTTTCCCCGAGGGGAGCTCGCTTCCTCCGAGGAGGGGTCCGGAGCAGGCAGGCCAGTTGTTCCCTGCCGGTGCGCCGTTACAGGGCATTGTGTCTGCAGCTCAAAGTATTTCCAGAGTGGAAAAGCCTTCCAAAATATTTCTCGTTGGGTTCTGCTAAAAACGGTTATGCTATTCAATTCAGGTCTCGTCCACCTCGATTCACAGGGGTCCTGTCCACAATGGTGGGCCCCGAGCAGGCTCTGGTAATGGAACAGGAGGTAGAGACTCTTTTGCGAAAGGAGGCTATAGAACGGGTTCCTCCTCCCAGCAGGGAGTCAGGTTATTACAGCCGATACTTCATAGTTCCGAAGAAGGACGGGGGGTTGCGTCCAATTTTAGATCTGCGCCTGTTAAATCGCACAGTAGGGAAGCTCAAATTCAAAATTCTCACTCTCAAGCAGATCGTGTCACAAATAAGATCCGAGGACTGGTTTGTCACGATAGATCTAAAGGACGCTTATTTCCATGTCTCCATCCTTCCACAACACAGGAAGTTCCTGAGGTTTGCTTTCGGGGGCGAAGCATACCAATATCGGGTTCTTCCGTTTGGCCTAGCTTTGTCTCCCCGCACATTCACGAAATGTATGGATGCAGCTCTGGTTCCGCTGCGACTCCAGGGCATTCGTATTCTAAATTATATCGACGATTGGTTGATTCTAGCTCAATCGGAACAACAGGCAGTTCGACATCGAGATGTCGTTCTTGCTCACATCAAGAGATTGGGTTTGAGGCTAAACGCCAAGAAAAGTGTGCTTTCTCCATTACAGAGGACCACTTTTCTCGGTGTGGTGTGGGATTCGAAGATGATGCAGGCACGTTTGTCTCCTGCTCGTATCACTTCGATCCTCTCAGCGGTGAAACAAGCAAAGCTAGGCCAGTCACTCACTGTCAAATAGTTTCAGAGAATATTAGGTCTCATGGCAGCAGCGTCCAACGTTATACCTTGCGGCCTGTTGTACATGAGACCGTTATAGTGGTGGCTCAGAACCAAGGGGTTCTCCCCGAGGGGAAACCCACACCGCATGATCAAGGTCATGCGACGATGTCTTCGTGCCCTGGTTATGTGGGAAAAACCTTGGTTTCTCTCCCAAGGGCCCGTACTTGGAGCTCTTTGTCGTCGCGTCACGCTAACGACGGATGCTTCCCTCACGGGCTGGGGAGCGATCATGAGTGGTCGCTCAGCCCAAGGTCTGTGGCAGGACCATCATCTCTCATGGCACATAAATTGTCTAGAAATGCTGGCGGTGTTCCAGGCTCTGAAACACTTCCTCCCAGACCTCAGGGGTCACCATGTGCTTGTCCGGTCAGACAACACATCGGTGGTCTCTTACATAAACCATCTGGGGGGTCTGCGTTCACGCCCCTTGTACAAGCTGGCTCGCCAGATCCTTCATTGGACCCAAGGGAAACTTCTCTCATTGAGGGCTTTGTATATACTGGGGTATTTAAATCAGGGAGCAGACATCCTGTCGAGGCAGGGGCTGAGGCCCGGGGAATGGAAACTCCACCCCGAGGTGGTGGAGCTCCTTTGGAAGGAATTCGGTCGTGCCGAGGTGGACCTGTTCGCTTCCGAGGAGACATCGCATTGCCCACTGTGGTTCTCCCTGAGCTATCCAGCCCCTCTGGGGTTGGATGCCATGGTGCAGGCGTGGCCGAGGTCACGTCTGTACACATTTCCCCCGATTGCTCTGCTCCCAGGAGTTCTGGAAAGGGTCCGTCGGGATGGGGTCAGTCTTCTGTTGGTAGCCCCGTTCTGGCCGGCCCGAGTGTGGTTTGCGGACCTAGTGTCTCTCCTCGACGGCTCTCCTCTGGAGATTCCGATCAGGAGGGACCTACTCTCTCAGGAAAGTGGGTCGATCCTTCACCCCCGCCCAGAACTGTGGAAGCTGTGGGCTTGGCCTCTGAGGGGGCCCAGCTTATAAGTTCTGGTCTCTCAACTGAGGTTGTTGAGACCATTCTCCACTCCAGAGCTCCATCCACGAGGAAGTTATACATATTCGCCTTGAAGTGGAGATTATTTACTTCTTGGTGTGGAGAACACCAGTTGGACCCGGTTAACTGCCCGGTGGGTGCAGTGCTGGAGTTCCTGCAGGAGCGCTTCTCCACAGGGCTATCCCCCTCGACACTAAAGGTGTACGTGGCGGCACTAGCGGCTTACCACGTCCCTTTGAGTGGAGTCTCTCTGGGGAGACACCCACTTATAACACGCTTTCTTCGTGGCACTTTGAGGTTGAGGCCAGCAGTCCGCACGAGGGTACCGTCTTGGGATCTGGCCATTGTTTTGGAAGGTCTTTCCCTAGCTCCGTTTGAGCCTATTGAGGAGATTCCTAAGAAGTTTCTCACTTTTAAAACTGTCTTTTTGCTTGCTATTTCATCTCTAAAGAGAATTGGAGATATTCAAGCTCTCTCGGTTTCTCCCTCATGCTTGGAATTTTCGCCTGGCATGGTGAAGGCTTTTCTCCATCCCAGGCCAGCTTATGTTCCGAAGGTTCCAACTAATGTTGTTAGGCCTATCGTACTGCAGGCTTTCTGTCCTCCTCCTTTCCAGACGTCAGACCAAGAGAAACTAAATCTGCTCTGCCCAGTCAGGGCATTAGATGCTTATGTCCACAGAGCTGCCCTGTGGAGAAAGTCTGAACAGTTGTTTGTGTGTTTTGGGTCACCCAGGAAGGGATGTCCTGCATCTAAGCAGAGGATGAGCAAGTGGGTGGTTGAGGCTATCTCACTTGCTTATGAATCGGCTGGTCAGCCTTCACCTTTGGCTCTACGAGCTCACTTTACTAGGAGTATGGCCGCTTCTACAGCTTTATTGTCAGGAGTTCCACTTCATGATGTCTGTGATGTGGTAGGCTGGTCCTCACCGCACACATTCATCAGGTTTTATGATCTTGACCTCAGCTCCACTCCAGGAGCGCAGGTGCTTTCGTCCGCTTGTGCGCTTTGATTTCACACGGACGGTCACTATTAGCGTTCCCGCAGCGTTTCGACGCAGCTCGAGTTCCCTTGAAAGGGAACGTCTCGGTTACGTATGTAACCCTAGTTCCCTGAAGAACTAGGGTTACATACGTCCCTGCCATACTCTCGGCAATCCCGTGATCGACCTGCTTCAGCCTAACAGAATCTATCGCATTGTATTCTTTGGGATGCTTTATAATTTCCTGGTCGATGACGTCACCCGCCTATGACGTTCCGTCTCGCCATTGGATTGATTCCATACGTGCTTCATGACGCACTCACGCAGGGGCGTTCCCGCAGCGTTTCGACACAGCTCGAGTTCCCTCTTCAGGGAACTAGGGTTACATACGTAACCGAGACGGTCTCTGTATTCAGGTTTGGCAGTAGTTATAATAATGCAAAAACGTGTACACGTCAAATCAACATAAAAAAAAGTATTATTTGAGAATTTCTTAAAAAAAAAAACTAAAAAAAAAACATTCAAATCCACATCTTAAAAGTAAGTAATTTTGTCCAAAAACTACTAGAGAATTCACAAGCCTCTCCATAGAGAGCTGTACAGGCGTCTTGTGGTAACACCATGAAATTACAACAGACGGTGCTAATCTACCTTCAAAAAATTATTTAAAAGGCCTAGTCTCTATATTAATCTGAAATACTGCATTAATTGAAAAAATATATTTTTTTTAATTTAATTTGTTTTTAAATTATTTTCAATGGCAAAAATGGACCATAATTATTGCATAAATCAAATCCACTCAAAATACAACTTCACATTTTACAAATTTGACAAAACAAAACAATTTCAGGTGTCTGGTCACTTTTGACCGCAGAGAGAATAAGTGTGACTCCCAAATGAGGAGCACCAGAGGGTTTTAAATGTCCTATTGGTTTTCATACAGAGAAATGTATGTGTCACTTGTTCAAGGCTTTGTATTGTTTATTGTGAATGTCATATGATTAAGTACACTAGCCTACATTAGACATCAAATACATATACTCTGCGTCTTTACAGACTATCTGTAACAACATGAACGAAGGAAATAATACGTTCATATATTTCAGTCAAGTGGGAAACACTTTACAACATGTTACATATTTAATTATAGCCACACATGTTAGGAAATATGGTTGTCAATGCAAACATTGACTGTGAATGAAGCGAAATATATATCTTTTTTAAAAGATAAAGATTAATGCAAAAAAAAAAAAGTGCATATAACACTTACCTGAATACAGTATGGGGCCGATAGTGTCACTGGCTTCACTCACTCCCACTTTACCCACTATCCTGTAGCGGATCGAGTACTGTTTTCCAGACTCCAATCCAGTCAGAGTAAAGACTTCCTCAGCGGTGTTCATGATAATCCACTGTTCCTCAGCGCCAGAATCTGCTCTCTCCTGCTGGTACTCCACTCTGAACTGCACAGTTTCTCCAGTTGGGGACTTCTGCAGTTTCAGGGTCACACCACGCTCCAGGACCTTCATCACTTCTGGTGGGGGAGGCTTCGACACGGGCTGGAACTGTGTGTCCGTCAGGTTCCCTGATTCATACAGATAGATAGAGGATCAACGAACAAATTTAATATTTTTCCATCATTGTCCTTTGATGAACGAAAACATGTTCTATCATAGTAGCTCAAAATTGATCACTATTACTACTTGTTCTTTGTTCTTTGTTGATATGAACCTGCAACCAGTCAAAATCTATTGAGCAGTCAGTACTGTTAACAAATGGAAAGCACAATGTTCAGGGCCATAGGATTTGTTCATTGTACAGTATACAGCCTACAATGCACTGTCCTACAGTATACAATACTAAAAGGGACAAAAATCAAAGCAGTAAACGTGATCAGTGTGCTTCTTATTGTCTTTGGGCATCATTTGAAACAGGTTAAATCAGTTGTGTTCAATCAATGACATGTGTTCTCTATTTGTATTTGATTGTTGCCTCTTGTGTTTACCAGTATGGATGACATGTGCATTGGAGTGCAGAATGTGTTTTGAGGATGAGAATGTGTTTAGAGTTTGGCTGAAAAGTCTAAGTGAGATTTGCAAATTGTGTTTTACCATGTGAAATGGTTTAAGGTATTGACAACAGCCTGCACAATTAGCTAATTGAGTTCAGGCAAGTGAGAACTTTATTCAGCCAATGGGTTTTAATGTTTTAACAATTGAGAAAAACTGTATTATTTGTAGTCTGCAGAACAGAACCAGAATAGATTTGTTTAGACTCACAGGTTGTTTTTCTGTCAAAACAAACACTAGTCAAGTATGTGACTGACTGTACCTGGGCCTTTAACACTGTTACAGAGGTTAACAGTGAAGTCTTCCACAATGTCCAACAGGGAGGAGAAGTCTTTGACATTGTACATGTGAATATCATCAGGGTGGGATGCAATGGATCGCAACTCATTTTCATCTGCATGCTTCACACCTAGAAGCCAAGAGGAGATCATTATTGAAAGATCTCAATTACTACAGCTGCGTCAAAGAGACACTGATCAAGCTGTAGTCTTGCCAAATAAAAAGATGTGAGATGTTTGGACACAGGAGAGTTCTGGGTTGAGTGTCTATCACTGGCATGCAAACTATCATTTTTACTATTTTACTATTAACTATCACAACATAGTCCATTGTGACTGAATGGATAGTATGTCAGCAATGTCAAGAAGAGAAGAACATACCGATGGCATAGAGCTCAATGCCAGAGTCACGCAGTTTCTGAGAATTCACTATAATCTCGTCCTGAGATTTGCCGTCGGTAACAAGGACACCAATCTTACGAGAATCGGGTCTCAAACCCACATTTGCCTTGAAGTTGTTCTGGAGGATGTAGTTCAAGGCCATACCTTTGGAAACACATTAAGTTGCATGTTGATTTCGTAACATGTCACCTTATTTTATTAGATCTATTGCATTTCTCTAGGAGAAATGGCTGTTGTGGATTTATGCATTTCTTATCAGTCTACATTCTATGTGCAAAACACTTCTGAAACTGATTTAAAGGTGAAGTGTGTAATTTTGGCATTAAAAGAAGCAACATATTTAAAACATTTTGGGTAAATAAGCATATACATACAAATATGTAAGTAGTTTGTAAGCTTGGGCAGATTGACTATCATGTCACTGGCAGGTGCTAAAGTGTTCTTTTAGTGTAATTTGCTAGTTTCAATTCTCTGTTTGGAGGAGATTTCTTTGCAGAATCATAGGTACATTTTCACCAGTAAATCTGCTGTTAAAGGGATACTCGATAGATTTTTTTTGGAAATAGGCTCATTTTACAACTCCCCCATAGTTAAACAGTTGAGTTTTACTGTTTTCGAACCCATTCAGCCAAACTCCGGGTCTGGCGGTACCACTTTTAGCATAGCTTAGCATAGATCATTGAATCGGACAAGACCATTAGCATCTCTCTCAAAAAAATGACCAAAGAGTTTTGATATTTTTCCTATTTAAAACTTGACTCTTCTGTAGTTACATTGGCCCTCATTTATCATAAGTGCGTACACCAAATTTTCAGCGTACACCTGGCGTACACCCAAAACCACGGTGACTTTGAGATTTATCAATATGGACGTTGGCGTACGGCACGCTCAAATCCTACGCCAGCTCAGGAGGTGGTGTACGCACGTTTTGAGTGCGGGAATGCGCAGAAAAACAATTCCTAACACCACAAAGGAGGAGGAGGAGGAGGAGGAGGAGGAGGAGGAAGGGCAAGAAGACTAGCAGTCTCCGATGAAATTCAAGCCACTCTAGATGCCCATGTGTTAGTCAATGGTATGACTATGAGGGAGGCTGCGCTACGAGTAAGGCCAGATTTGAGTCGCTTTACGGTCGCCTCGAGAACCTTCAGGGAGGTGTGGTGGCAAACAAAATTCTATCACTGAATAAAAGACAAACATTTCCAAAGGTCTTTGATGAGGTGTATTTTCTTGCAAGAAAAGGCCAGCAGTCGTACAGTCACACAGAGTGGCTGCAGAGTGTGACAGTGAAGGGAGGGCATCCTTTCTCCTTTATAGTCTTGACTCCCAGGATGTTATCTTTCTAGGCAAATGATGGTATTTCAACCACATGTGGAACATTCTTAGAACATGTTCATCATGTTGTCTCCTTGAGTGGAGGTCCTCTTGTCAAAAAAAGAAGTAAACCGGAAAAAAAGGTGTTTTGTTTTGTTGCATGTGTGTTGTACTGTGTAGTACATGAATGAATAAAAATGTGCCACTGTATCCATTGTTTGTGTCTTTTGTGTTCATCATGTGAAAAGGTTTGTGAGGGGGGGAACCACAAGCAACATGACTTACCAATTTTGGAAATGTTGTTTTGAATTTATTGCACCAGTGTGTTAGACTATGTTGTAGTGTGTGTGATTTTGAGGACTTGTGTGTCCTGTCTGAGGGCAAAGTTTGTTTTTTCAGCAAGAGTGAATGGTTTTGAGTGTAGAGCTTCATTTTGACCTGAAAATAGGATGTTTGGGGAATTGGGTGAGACGTTATGTATTTGTGTTTACAGTTTTGAGAATACGAGGCATAGTTTCAAGAAATGTGTTTAAGCAATCGAGAAAAACTGTAATAATTATTTATTTTTATTTTTAAATAATGTAGACTGATGGATTCAACAAAACCATATAGTTTTAAACAGCAACCCCGCAGCTCAGAGTAGGTCTGTCTTTAAATGTTTATTATAAGTTATCTTTGTTTAAAAATATAGTAGAAAATGAATGCGATTGTTACAGATAGCAGACAATCATATTTTTTGCAATTGCCACTAGAGGTCCATAAATGACACACAACACATTTAAATGTTGTTTTCAGGGATTTAGTTGAACAAATAAGAGTGCATCTTCAAGATTGTAAATTTTAAAGCACTTATGTAAGAGCTCGGTACCTGTCATTGTATTTCCGCCTTTGTAGGGTAGGTTGGCCACAGCATCCAGCAGCGATTGACGGGTTGCATGAGCGTTCAAATGCCACATAGTTCTGGGATCCCCGCTGTACTGAGCCAAACCTGTGAGAGAAGCACACGCCATTACGAATGCAAGAGTAAAGGTGTCACGGTTCATGAATCCGCTTGTCTCATTCTGGTGTGTTTGTGTGTGTGTGTGTGTGTGTGTGTGTGTGTGTGTGTGTGTGTCTGTGTGGGCGTGGTTACCCAATCCCGTGTTGATTATCTGCGCCAGCTGTAATCAGTCCCCGTTCCCTTTATATGTTCAGTAATCCTCAACTCATGTTGTTAGATCATTGTGGCTTCCCCGGTGTCGTGTCCTGTTCCTGTGTGGCTCTCTCTCGTCTCCTCATGTGGATTACCTATCTTTGTGGATCTTCATCGTTGTTCTTCACTCTGTTTGGATTGTTTATTGTTCCTGGTTCCTGAGCACATCGATCACCGCACACCATCTCCGGGTTGCCCATCGAAGTCCTTGCGTCACCTCTTCGTCTGAGTGTTTGTTTCCCGACCTGTGTGATTATCTGGACCTACTTCATTAAATGCCTTTACTTGCATTTGTATCCGTCTCTGTTTCATAACAGAACGATCTGGCCAAACATGGATACAGCAAGTGCGGCCAGTTTGAGTGACTTCATCGTGCACAGCGTCACAAGAATGGATCAACAAGGAGAGGAGATCACGAATAATGGTCGCGCGGTTCAAGCACTCGTGACGCAGGTGTCCAAGCTCACCCAACAGTTACAACTTCTACGAGCTCCCACTGTGCCGCCCACACCGCCCATTCACTGAGGGTCGATGCCTGTCTAAATCGTGTGACTCATTGTGCACGTCCGAGTCGACCCCAGTACTACGCAGAGGACCCACGGACCAACGGCTGGAAAGAAGGATGTTGGAAAGGATGTTGGATCTTTTTTTGTTGGAAAACAATTTTGTTGGAAAGGATGTTGGATCTTTTTTTTGTTGGAAAGAAAGATGGTTCTCTGCGACCTTGTATTGATTACCGAGAGCTGAATAACATCACGGTAAAGAATACTTATCCTTTGCCGTTGATGTCTTCAACTTTCGAGAGGTTGCAGGGAGCATCCATTTTCACAAAATTGGACTTGCGTAACGCTTATCATTTGGTTCGCATCAGGAACGGGGGATGAATGGAAAACCGTGTTTAATACCCCTAGGGGGCACTTTGAATACCTGGTCATGCCTTTTGGTCTTTCCAACTCCCCAGCGGTTTTCCAGGAACTCGTTAATGGCGTGTTGAGAGACATGGTAGATCAGTTCATATATGTTTACCTGGATGACATATTGATTTTTTCTTCGTCTCTCCAGGAACACGTTCAACACGTCAGACGAGTGCTTCAGAGGTTGCTAGAGAATGGGCTTTTTGTCAAGGCGGAGAAATGTGCTTTTCTTTCCTAGGGTACATCATCTCCTCTGAGGGAGTGCGCATGGATCCTGACAAGGTTAAGGCGGTGATGGATTGGCCAAGTCCAGATTCCCGTAAGGCCCTACAGCGGTTTCTGGGGATCGCCAATTTCTATCGGCGGTTCATTCACAACTTCAGCCAACTAGCCGCACCTGTGACTGCCTTGACCTTCCCCAGAACAACATTCAGGTGGTCCGATACTGCGGAGGCAGTATTGGTCAACCTCAAAAGCCGTTTCGTTTCGGCTCCCATTCTTGTCACCCCTGATCCCACACGTCAGTTCGTGGTGGAGGTCGACGCGTAAGAGGTGGGGGTAGGTGCAGTTCTTTCCCAACGCACTTCCTCAGACGACAAGTTTTTTTCAAACGTAACTATGACATTGATAACAGAGAGTTGTTGGCGGTCAAGTTAGCGTTGGAGGAGTGGCGTCATCGGTTAGAGGGGTCGGGGGTACCTTTTATCGTTTGAACCGATCATAAGAACCTTGAATATATTAGATCTGCTAAAAGACTCAACTCCAGGAGGCTCGGTGGGCACTTTTTTTCGGACATTTTGATTTTGTTCTCTCGTACCGCCCGGGTTCCAAAAACATCAAACCCGACGCTTTATCTCGTATTTTTGATCCATCCGAACGCCCGGTTACTCCTGAGTGCATTTTACCTGAGAAAGTAGTTATATCCACACTCACATGGGAGGTCGAGTCGAAGGTCAAGACGGCCTTAGAAGGGGTAACGCCTCCGCCTGGTTGCCCACCGAGTCGTTTGTTTGTTCCGGAGGGGTTACGGTCCGACGTAATTCGATGGGGTCATTGCTCCAACGTGGCTTGTCATCCAGGAGTAAGTCGCACCAGCTGTTTAGTAAAGCAACCAGATGCAGGAATATACCTACAACATATCTAAAAACATGATGTAAACAGAAGCAGGACAGACTTGCCGATTTGAACCCTGTCAGGGCCGATGTCAAAGACGCCCACCATGCGACCAATAAAAGCCCGGATGATTTTGAAGTTCAGACGGCCGATACTCCAGGATCCATCAACCAGCAGGACGATATCAGCCTTGGCTGTGGTTTTACACTGAGCATCTGTGAGTTAAACACACCAAAGTTATATAGTGAGAAACGCCATTTCGGGGGGCGGATTGCTTGAATTTATTTTACAAAAGCACAATGTTGTGTTTTATTGCGAGTGTACACAAATACAAGTTAACACTTTGCAGTTTGAATGATGTCCTGTATGAACAAAATGACGGAGTATGTTTTTATGCGTCCACTGTTTAATCGCGCACACACACACACACACACACACACACACACACACTCCAGCATTGCCATCTTGACATCGCAGCCTGTTCATTATAGCCCTAATAAAATATAATAATAAAATAGTCAACCTAACATATAAAAATTGCACTGCTCAGTTTAAATAGTCAGTAGTACAATTTGTACCATTCACGATAAGCATCGCTCCACTGTGATGTTTCCAAGCACATTTTTGCGCGTGTGAAGAGGATGATTTTTTCCGTCGATATTCCGACCAACAGGAAGTCAGATATTTTTGTTTGAATGTGGATTTTCTGGAGAATTTTCTCTCTTTCTGTCTCTGCGTGTGGGTTTTGTCTATCGCTTTTATGTTTTTCAAGGTTTCGGGGGCTTTTGGGGCGTTTAACGTGCTCGAAAACTCTTGAAACTTTGCACACAGGTCAGAACCCACGGCCATCAGGGCCGGGCTGAAGCTGGTACCCGGGCGTGGCAGGGGGGCTCAACAGCGCCCCCTTGAACGGGGTCTGAAAACTTGGTCCATATATCAAACATGCTTGCATGAATTAATTTGAAACTCAGTACACACATAGATCTCATCGGGTCGAACAACTTTCCCTCTGTCAAGTTTTACGCCAGCCCAACAGGAAGTCGGCTATTATGGGTTGTTTGGAAAACGCTTGCTGTGGAATTTGAAATACTCCTAGAGAATTCATCTAATCCCCACCAATCTCGATGTGCATATAGTCAAGACATTGAGGATGCTTAATTGCGGACGGATTTTTGATATCTTGAACGGTTTGACCGTGGCGAGGAAACGAATTTATGGCGAGAAAAGAGAAACACGAAGTGGTATAACTGCATACATTAACTGATCTTGATGAAACTTCAGCAGTGTGTTCTTGGTAAGAGGCCGATCAGATGGATGTAACTATTGTGAGTCAAAGTTATAGCACCACCAACTGGCAGCAGGAAGTGTGTAACTTTCAAAATGTTTTTGACAAAAGTGGGGGGTTAGTTTTATATACAGTAACAAATAGTGGTGGGAGAAAAGCTCGATGCATCGATGCATCGCGATTCGTTATCTAACGATCCAGAATCGATTCTCAAAAATTCAGAATCGATTCTGTGTTCAATTCAAATGCGAGCGCTGTCAAGACTCACGTGACCAAACAAAAAAGACGTTGATGGACGACCGTTCATATGCTGGTGAATAAAGAGATAAAATTAAGATAAAAGATTAAGATAAAATGGACAAACTACGACCTGCACCATCTCATTTAAAATCGGATGTGTGGCAACATTTTGGATTTTCTGAAGACACCGAGGGTGTCGTTGATAAAAGCCATACTGTGTGCAAAGTCTGTAGCGCCAAATTCAAATATTTCGGCAACACGACTAACATGAAGAAACATATTACGCGGTTCCACTCAGAGCTGGAGAAACAGCATTCTCTTCCAATGACGAACACTCCTGGTTACATTCAAAGGACCCTGGATCAAGTAGCAAAGCTTCCACCGAATTCTGAAAAGGCAAAACGAATTACCCGATCAGTGGCGGGTTTTATTGCCAAAGATCTGCGCCCGTACTCCGTTGTGGAAAACCAAGGATTTCGCACGATGTTACAGGTACTTGAGCCACGATACACTTTGCCCTCGCGTCGTTATTTTAGTGAGACGGCTGTCCCCGCACTCTACAGTGAGTGTAAAGATCACATCTTAGAATCCCTAAGTAATACGGACAGAGTGGCAATAACATGCGATGCATGGACATCACTTACAACAGAATCGTATGTCACTATTACGGCACACTACATTACAGATGAGTGGAAGCTTGCAGCTTGTGTTCTGCAAACGCGTGCTATGAGCGAAAGTCACACAGGGGCGAATATTGCTGAACTACTGCACAATGTTTCAGACGAATGGAAAATTCGGAACAAAGACTTGGTTTTGGTGAGTGACAATGCCTCTAACATGGCTGTTGCAGCACAGATCGGCAAGTTTTCACATGTGAGATGTTATGCGCACACACTGAATTTGGCTTCCCAACGAGCGCTGAAGTTGCCGTCTGTGTCAAGGTTGTTAGGGAGAGTGAGGCGGATTGCGACTTTTTTCCACCGCAGCGCAATTGCAAACCATCAGTTGAAGGAGAAGCAAAAACAACTAAATCTTCCGTCTCACAAACTGAAATCAGATGTCATCACTAGATGGAACAGCGCATACGAGATGCTTGAAAGATTTCTTGAACAACAGCCGGCTGTCTGTGCTGCGTTACTATCACAGGAGGTGAGAAAAGGAGCAGCTGAAATCTTCACTCTCACGGAATCCGATATTTCATGCAGTGAGGATGTGATAACTGCTCTTAAGCCTATGAAAGATGCCACACTTCTGATGTCAGAGGAGAGCAGCCCCACTGCGTGTTTAATTGCCCCATTGCATGCTAAACTGATCCAGGACATGAAAGAAAACACTGAGGAAAAATCAGTGATGATCAGGGAGATAAAGAGGGTCATATGTGAGGACCTCAGCAAAAGGTACACCACTGACCAGGAGACTAGCCTTCTTAACAAATGTGCTTCTCTCGACCCACGCTTTAAGGCACTGCCTTTTCTTTCCAAAGAAAAGAGAGAGGAAACTTACAAAACAGTGATCACTGAAGCTTCATCATTACAAGAGGTAATTATTTTATCATCATTGACTAAATGTTTTAGCATGTGACATTAGAGTGCAATATTACGGTCTCAATATTATTAAGGCTTATTTGTGTGATGATTTCATGTCTTAAATTAATTAAATTAATCTCTAATTTATTTAAATATTTAAATATTTATCAGTGTGTAAATAATAATGTATACTGTGACTTACATTACCTCATTGAATTACTGGAAGAGTTATTTTTTTATCTACACTCTGTTTATTTTAATTTCTTTTAATTGCTTAAAAGCAGGAAGTGCATGACAATCTAGAAGACAGCACTGTGAAAGAAGCCAACATCTCAGTGAGCCCACAGCCTGAAGTCACAGAGTTGCAGGATGACTGTCCTACTACTTCAAAAGGAAGAGCTTCATCTCTGCTTCACAATCTGCTGGGGCAGACCTTCTCTGATGCTTCAGATACAACATATCATCAGTCACCCTCTGCCTTGGTTGAAGAGGAGATGACCAGGTATTGCAGTACCCCACCACTCCCTCTAACAGAGGACCCCCTCAACTGGTGGCATGTCAACAAGGTGTCATTTCCTGTGCTCTCCAAAATGGCAAAGAGATATTTATGCATTCCAGCAACCAGTGTGTCTGCAGAGAGGGTCTTCTCCACTGCAGGTGATATTGTGACAGCACAGCGAAGCACACTTACTTCTGAACATGTGGACCAACTGCTGTTCCTACACAAAAACTTAGTATTATAGTATTATGCAAGATAAACTATGGTAGGCCAGCCTAGATGTTGAATATTTAAGTTTGTATTTAATTTGTTCCCTGACATTTTTCTTCTGCATTAGCCTGTTTTAAAGATTTTTTTTGTGTGGCTCTAGACATTTTTTGTTAAAATGTTCAAAATAAACTGAAAAATTGTCACACTTTTGTTTTGTCACACAAATTGAGTGTGTTTGAGTGTGCAAATTGATTACACAGTGTGCGTATTGATCACACAAATTTGTTTTGTCACATAAATTGTCATACAAATTGAGAACTGTTTATTCTTAATGATTGTTCATTGCAATTGTATGGCTTACCATTCATTCAGAGTTTGTTAATCCTGAAAATAACTTTGTTAATAAAATAAAAGTATTGAAAAAGAAATATTCATAATCATTTTTAATTTGGCAATACTGTCAAACAGATATTCTAACTATATACAAAAAGCATAGTAACTCCAATTTTGGTTAAAATAAAAAGTTTAGAGTATTTTTTGCACAGCAGGATAATTAATTAAGAATCGTTTTGGGAATCGGATCGTTCCTCCCAGAATCGGAATCGGATCGAATCGTTAAGTGCCTTAAGATTCCCACCTCTAGTAACAAAAATCCGTATGTATATTGTTCTCCTCGAGCCGGACAACTTTCTAATTTACAGTCATTAGCTCCGACCAACAGGAAGTCAGATATTTTGATTTGAATGTAGATTTTTTTGGATATTTCAGACTCTGAGTTTTTAGCTACTCTTCCTAAGTGGTTTATTTTATTCACACCAAACTTTTTCAACATGATGAAAATACATTAAAGATGCTAAATTGTGAACGGATATTAAACATCTCAAACGGTTTTGCTATGGCGAGGGATTAAAGTAATGTCCAAAAAGGAAACACTAAAAGCCTCATATCTTCTAAAAATGTAATTATACACCATTTATTTCTATATAAAAGTATACAAATATCAGAACTAGACCCCCATTTTATTCTTTTAAAAAAAAGAATTTTATTCTATTTTTATTCTAAGTTTAAAAACACTAATAATAATAAAAAAATCAAGTCATACATAGGGCTATACTGCCCTCTTGTGTTCAAAATCAGGTAGGCCTATTGTATCTATATAAAAATATACTAGTGACGGTGAGAATATTTTACCACCGGTTAATCAACGTGTGACAGCGCTGGGGGCTTTTGAATCGCTAACTTAAAAACGAAAGTAAAATCGGGTTCCGTCTGTGGTTGCATACCGCGGTGAGGGGAGGTAACAAACGCAATGACTGATGGCTGCCACTCAGAGTATGACACCTGACAGAGGGGTGGGAGCGTTGACTTTTTCTTCCTGGAACGTTAAAGGCCTAAACAATCCTGTTAAACGGAGTAAAGTTTTGTGTCATCTAAAATCTATGAACACTGATATTATATTTTTGCAAGAGACACACTTTAAAAATGATTCTCACTCTAAGTTGAGAGCCAGATGGATAGGTTAGTCTTTTCACTCTTCTTTTGCATCCAAGGCTAGGGGTACTGCTGTTTTAATAAGAAATGGGGTTCCGATTAAACATAGGGCTATGATTACAGATAAGGAGGGGCGATTTATCATAGTTGCAGGAGAAATATTTTCAACACCCATAACCTTAGTTAACATCTACGGACCAAATTTTGATGAACCACGCTTTTTTCAAAATGTGTTTTCAAAGATTCCCGATATATCGAGTACTAATTTAATTATAGGAGGAGATTTTAATTGCGTTCTGGACCCATATTTAGACAGATCATCTGCTCAACGTACTTCCCCCTCTAAGTCCAGGGACTTTCTTAACATGTACATTAAACTGCAAATTAGCATTTATATGCCCTAATATTTCATAAAAACAACGTTACAGTCAGTCACTTGTTGACTAGATTTGGGTACAGTTTTTTTTTTAGGCTACTGTAGAATATACTGCCACATCAAATAGCCTAAGCTTTTGTTTAGCAATTTCTGCTCATATCTAACGTTATATATATAACTATATATATATATATATATATATATATATAACTATATATATAACTATATTATTTATATATATTATATATATTTATATATATTATATATATATATATATTTGCTATATTCAAAATAATGAATACATATGATAAAATGTAGGCCTATAATCTTTTTTCTTTTTCTTTTTTACAAAGAAAGAGTACACTTGAAATATTGTTGAAATTGTAATTATTGTTGTAATTGTAACATTTTTAATAAAATAGCAAAACATATTTACAAGATAGATGTAAGCGAAATCTTAAATGGTCAATATAAGTCTTCTTCTAAATACATCTTTTGTCCTTGCATTGTGGCTCAGTCAGTGTCACACCTGAATGAATGGCTAATTATGCAGAGTCATTATGCAGAGTGGGTGGGACATTGTAATCTAAGGTGTAAACTACTCCTCCCCCTCGCATATTGGCTTTCCAAGCAAAACCTGTTTTACACCATTTAAATCAATGTATTTTTTTTTTTGTGAACGATAAAGCAAGACTATTTTCACGTAATTTTGAAGCTAGAATTCAAAGGGACAACATCCATTAGTCAAAAGTCTTGTGGACACATATTTAATATGTGTTTTGTGGTCTTAATTCAGCAACTTTCATTTAAATTTTTTCCAATAACCACGCATAAACATTATTCTCTTAAAAATACAAACATCTACATACACGTTGCTCGCATATTATGGTAGCCCTGTTTGTGCTATATAGAGTGAATTTACACCTTTGCCATTAACATGTTTATAAATAACTGAAAAAAGCACAAATGTCAGAGCATGTCAGAACATCTCAAGGACCCCAAAAACAGCTTGGTCCCCAGAGGGTTAAAAACTCTAATGTTGGTGATGTATGGAGGCTAGCCAATCCAACAGGGAGGGACTACTCCTTTTATTCACAAGTCCACAATGTTTATACCCGTATAGATTACTTTCTAGTTGATTTTAAGTTAATTCCTTTTACGTTCAATGCCACTTATCATAACATTCTAATCTCGGACCATAGTCCAGTTACATTTGCTCTAAAACAAATCAGAAATTGTAACAACTCAGCCATTGTGGCGGGCAGACCCCTATTTATTAAAGGACACAAAATTCTGTGAGTATTTGCATACACAGCTAGAATTATTTTTTGAAACTAATGATCAAGCGAATAATTCCCCTTCTCTCTTATGGGACACCTTTAAAGCTTATTTACGGGGCTGTTTTATCTCCTTTAAGGGTGCAAAAAATAAAATGCAGCGGCTTTACAATATTTAGAAAGACAGCTTTGTCAATTAGATAATGAGAATGCTACAACACCCTCTTCAGTACTGCACAAGAAAATATTAAATCTTAGATATCAGTACAATAAGATTATATCAGAAAAGTTTTCAAGATCTCTAATATTTATGAAACAAAAAATATTTTGAATTTGGTGATAAGCCACTCAAAATGTTATCTAGACAGTTGCGAAAGCTGGAAAATGACAGTATAATTAATCAGATCAAATCAGAATCCGGGAATTACTTATTTTCTTCTTCAGAAATTAACAATCGTTTTAAACAATTTTATGAATCATTGTATGTTAGTAATACAAGTGATCATCCCTCCATCATGGAGACCTTTTTAAACAGCTGTAATCTACCAATGCTAGAACAGGAAGATGGAGAATTTCTTGGAGCTGATCTAACATTAGATGAGTTAAAGAGCACTATAAAGTCACTTAAGGGAGGTAAATCCCCCGGCCCTGACGGAATCCCTTGTGAGGTATATAAAACATTTACTGATCGATTGGGGCCCTATATGCTTAAAATGTTCTCTCAGGCTCTGGAGGTGGGATGACTGCTTCAGTCGTTTAATGAAGCGGTTATCACAGTCCTACCCAAGAAGGGCAGGGACCCTAAGGAGGTCGGGGGGTATAGGCCAATTTCTCTCATTAATGTGGACCAAAAAATTTTAGCTAAGACATTAGCCATTAGACTTAATACGCTTTTAGGAAAATTAGTGAAAACAAATGGCTTTGTTTCAGGTCGTAGCTCTTTTAGTAATCTTCGTTGCTTGTTTAATATTTTATACTCTTCCCAGACCAATCGGTCTGATCTGGTGATTTTGTCCTTAGATGCTAAAAAAGGCATTTGACCAGGTAGAGTGGCCTTACCTCTTCGCTCTGCTACAGAAATTCCATATGGGAAATAAATTCATCACTTGGGTTAAAATTCTATATAACAATCCTAGAGCGCGTATACTTACAAACAGAATTTTGTCACCATCTTTTACTTTATTTAGGGGTACTCGACAAGGTTGCCCGCTTTCTCCCTTTCTGTTCGCATTGGCCATTGAGCCTCTAGCGCAGGGGTGGGCAACTTCGGTCCTGGAGGGCCACTGTCCTACAGAGTTTAGCTCCAACCCTGAAAAAATCACCTGCCTGTAATTTTCTAGTAATCCTGAGGACCTTGATTAGCTTGTTCAGGTGTGTTTGATTAGGGTTGAAGCTAAACTCTGTAGGACAGTGGCCCTCCAGGACCGAAGTTGCCCACCCCTGCTCTAGCGGAAGCCATTCGCTCTGATGAGAGAATTCATGGGCTCCATACTAAAACCACTATAAATAAAATGTATTTATATGCGGACGATGTCTTACTGTATGTGACTAAACCTGCGTCTGGTATCCCTGTAATCTAAGAAGTGATAGAACAATTTGGCTCATTCTCAGGCTACAGAATTAATCTAAATAAAAGTGAACTCATGCCAGTTGGGCTTAAAGATCTTTCACAAATTTACCCAGTTCGGTTTAAAATAGCTAAAGATAGATTTACTTATTTAGGAATAACTGTAACTAGGAAGTTTAGCTCTTTACGAGAAGCCAATTATGCCCCCCTTTTAAAAAAAAATTGAAAAGAAATATTCAGTTCTGGAGAACTCTTCCTATCTCGTTAATAGTTAGAATAAATGCCATCAAGATGGTCTTTCTCCCGCAACTATTATATCTGTTGCAAAATACCCCTTTATTTCTATCCAAATACTTTTTTAAGCAACTTGATTCTACTATCTTACCCTTTATTTGGAATTATAAAAACCATAGAATTAAACAACTACATCTTTCCAAACTCTTGGGGTCTTGCTTTTCCGGACTTCCGCTGCTATTACTGGGTGGCTAACCTCAGAATTATTTCAATAATATTAAATGATAAAAGTGGACAACTGGACTGGCTCAGATTAGAACAGGATGAATGTACCCCCTATGATCTTGGTGCTGTGATTCTTTCACCAACAAGCTGTAAAAAAGAAATCTACAGATGCAGCCCCGTCATTAGCAGTGTGATTTGTATTTGGAAACAAATTAGAACTCATTTTGGGGTGGAGTCGTTACCTTTATCAATTCCCATAGCTGACAATCCCTCTTTTATACCCTCCATATTAGATAAAGGTCTTTCAGCATTGGAGAGAGTCAGGAATTCACACAGTAAGGGATCTGTATCAAGATGGTACATTCGTCTCCTTTGAACATTTTCGGGAGAAATACAAACTTCATAGAAGTAATTTTTTTAGGTTCTTGCAAGTCAGGAACTATGTACAATCTTACTTAAACAGGTTCTCTACAATTAGCCCTTCTTGTCTGGACACCTGCCTTAATCACTATTTCGGTAAAGGGAAAATGATTTCCTGCATTAATACCCTCCAGGCCTCCCAATTGCCCGCTACATCTTCTATCAAGAGTTTATGGGAGGAATAATTAGGATTAAAGATTTCTGATGAGTTATGGGCAGATAGCCTGGAAGAGATTAACAGATGCTCTATAAACTCCAGCCATTGTCTCATCCAGTTCAAAATCTTGCATAGACTACACTATTCTAAAACAAAATTATCCAGAATATTTCCAGGGGTCTCTCCAAAGTGTGACAGATTCAGGACGGCGGATGAGACCCTGCTTCACAGTTATGCATTATGTCCCAGTCTTCAAAACTTTTGGTGCAAGATTTTCAATGTCATCTCTGAAATCACGAATCAATATATTGAACCAGATGAGTTTTTAATTGTGTTTGGGGTTTCAAGACACGAGCTCTGTTTGTCCAAGTCTCAACAACAATTTCTTTCCTACGGGCTTTTAACAGCCAAAAAGCTTTTTAACTTTCTGGAAAAGCAAATTGCCACCTTCTTTCCAGCTTTGGCTTGACGAACTTACAAACACTCTGCATCTGGAACGTATACGGCTCCATCTAAGGAATAAAAGACAACAGTTTGCTTAAATTTGGGAACCCTTCATAAGGTGGAGGAGATTTGGAGGAAAGAGATGATGACTCAATTTGAGTCAATTTCAAATGAATTCCTATGGAAGTAGGAATGAACTAAAAAACGTCGACTCTATTCTGCTCGTTCCTCACCGTGGACACGCACCATTATGACTGCCCGTGCAGCCATGAGCATTTTAGTTTCATTTTAAAGGTAACTAAAGTAAAGTAACTTTCGTATGTTACAAAAACAGCCTTTTTCCACCTTAGAAACATTGCTAAGCTACCTAATATGCTATCAGTTTCTGATGCAGAAAAGTTAGTTCATGCATTCATGACCTCGAGACTAGATTACTGTAATGCTTTATTAGCCGGTTGTCCTGCATCCTCAATAAACAAGCTACAGTTAGTTCAAAATGCAGCTGCTAGAGTTCTTACTAGATCAAGAAAATATGATCATATAACACCGATTTTATCATCACTACATTGGCTACCTATAAAGTTCCGTATTAATTATAAGGTATTGCTACTGACTTATAAAGCCCTAAACGGCTTAGCTCCAGTCTATTTAACGGATCTTCTATCGCCCTATAATCCATCGCGCTCTTTAAGATCAATAAATTCGAGGCTTTTGGTCATACCTAGGATATCCAGATCAACCAAAGGAGGGAGAGCATTTTCACATTTGGCTCCGAAACTCTGGAATAGCCTTCCTGATACTGTTCGTTGCTCGGACTCGCTCTCCCAGTTTAAAACTAGATTAAAGACGCATCTCTTCAGCCAGGCATTCATATAATATTGTTAATCTTACAGTTCAGATTACAATCCGGCCTCTAGTTCATAAATGCCAGAGGAGAACTGTTTTTTTTTTTCTCCATTGGGTCACCTGATAGAGTTTTAGGACACCATTAAGCCACTTGATGGAGTTTTTTCGGTTCCTTGCCACTGTTGCCTTTGGCTTGCTCAGTTGGGGATATTTTGGGGATATTTAATTTTATTCTATCAATCAATAAATTCCACTAGAAACAAACCTTGTTGTATTATTTTATTTTAATTTAATACTGTGAAGCTGCTTTGATTCAATCTGTATTGTGAAAAGCGCTATACAAATATACTTTTGATTTGATTTGATTTAAAGGCACCGGGGTTGCGGTGCCACCGGCTTGGGCCCGTAATCGCTGCTCGCAGCTATATTTATTATTATTATTCTTATGACTATTCAGGCACTTTTGGGGCCCTTAACATGCTCAAAAAGAAGCTGGTACCCGGGCGTGGCAGGGGGGCTCGATAGCGCCACCTGGAACGGGATCCGAACACTTGTCCATAAATCAAACACACTTGCATGTAATAATATGAAACTCGGTACACATATAGATCTCATCGGGCCGAACAACTTTCGTGCTCTAAGTTTTACGCCAGCCCAACAGGAAGTCGGCTATCATGGGTTGTTTGGAAACGCATGTTGTGGAATTTGATGTACTCCTCCTAGGGAATTCATCCGATCGCCACCAAACTCGGTCAGCGTGAAGTCAAGACATTGAGGATGCTAAATTGCGGACAGATTTTTGATGTCGAACGGTCTGGCCGTGGCGAGGAAACGAATTTATGGCGAATAAGGGACACAGGAAGTGTGCTATAACTTCAGCATACATTAACTGATCTTGATGAAACGTCCACAGTGTGTGCGTTGTAAGAGGCCGATCACATGGATGTGACTATTGTGAGTCAAAGTTATAGCGCCACCAAAAGGCAGCAGGAAGTGTGTCACTTTCAGAATGCTTTGAAATCACCCTCTTATTTTTACCCGATTTCCTTCAATCTTCATGTGTATAATGTAAAAACACGGGAGATGTAGACCTGTGAAAGGATTCTTGATATCTTAAAAACTGTTGCCGTGGCAACGCATCAAACTTAAATTTTCAGGGATGTCTGAGGTCTATCTACATTGGGCTTAAAGGATTAGTTCACTTTAAAAAAAAAAATGTTGCTGATAATTTACTCACCCCGATGTCATCCAAGATATCCATGTCTTTCTTTCTTCAGTCGAAAAGAAATAAGAAAAGGTTTTTGAGGAAAACATTCCAGGACATTCAGGATTCAAGAAATAAGGGTCTTATCTAGCGAAAAGATCGGTCATTTTCTAAAAAAGATTAAAAAAAAAATAATTATATATGTATATATATAATTTTTTTCTTTAGAAAATGATCGATCGTTTCGTTAGTTAAGACCCTTATTTCTCGACTGGGATCGTGTAGAGACTTTGAAGCTGCATTGAGACAGACATTTGAACCTTCAAACCGTTGGTTGCCATTGAAGTCCATTATATGGTCCATTATATGAAGAAAAATCCTGGAATGTTTTCCTCAAAAACCTTAATTTCTTTTCGACTGAAGAAAGAAAGACATGGATATGGATGACATCGGGGTGAGTAAATTATCAGCAAAACATTTTTTTGAACGTGAAATAATCCTTTAAGAGTCAACAGTTTTTGTGTTTTAAGTTGATTATTTGTTTTTTTGTGTGTTTTGTTTATGATTGTTGTTGTTTATTTATTTATTTTATTTTTATGTCAGCTATATCATCTGGTGCTCTTTGGTCTGTTTTAATTAAATTTTCTGTTTAAATTTTTTTTTTTTATCCCAGCTTCATCGGAATGGTACGAAACTTGGTGACTTTTATGGTATTTGGAATGTGAACACACAAAAAAATTGAGGACATGGTTCGAGCAGGCTAAGTGGTCATAAAAAATGTAGTCACACTTGTGCTCTTCGATCAAAAATGACTGGCCATAGGAAATGAATGTGAAATCGAATTTGTTCAATCTACAAATCGGCCACGATGCAGAAAAAAAGTGCCCAGCAATGAAGGGGTAAAACTCAATAGTGCAAAACATCAATAGTGCAAAACAGATCCACCCACGCACACACACACACACACACAAACACACACACACACACAAACACACAATTATACACACAAATGAACTGGTAAGGCTACTACCCAAGCGTGCCGCACAAGCCCTGAAAAGTGAAGCCAAAGCGTCTTGATCGCCCCCCGGTGACTGGTCCTAGTATAGTTCATAAGTCCCGCCTCCCCGTGTTATTCAATGGGACTTGAAAGACCAACTAAACAATTTAATTACACTTCAAATATCTTTTTTCCAAGGGTAGTTTCTGTCATTTACAGTAGTTTTTATCACGGTGATGTAAATTTAAGTGTTTGTTTTTAAAATAAGTTTGTTTTTAGTTATTTGATGCTATAAAAACAGTGGTGTGACATCATGATTGACAGCTGTGATTGACAGGTTCTCTGAGCGAAGTAGTCACTGAAACAGACTTTTTTTCGGGATCTTCTGAGGACTGAGGAGATTGGAGCTTTAAATTTAATATCTAAATTTCTATAATTAATTATTTCACACCTAGAGTGAGGGCGGGGCCTTGATTTCGCGGCTTTACTTCCTGCTCACTACTGCGCAGGTCTGGTCCCGAAATTGCTACTGCGCAGACTCAAGCCCCAAGATGTCATCGGGACACTGGCGGTTTCACTTCTCACCAATGGAAGAGAGCGAAGGTGCGTCGTCCATATTTTTTTACAGTCTATGCTACTACCATACAGAAAAAATGAGTCAGAAGAATAAGAGGTTGAAATGAGGTCAGATCCAGATGGATTAAGCTGTGATAAAGCATTCCTGTTTATTTTTGTTACATTTTTATTGAATTTTAATGTAACAAAATTTCCATTTCAAGGGAACTCGAGCTGTGTCGAAACGCTGCGGGAACGCCCCTGCGTGAGTGCGTCATGAAGCATGTATGGAATCAATCCAATGGCGAGACGGAACGTCATAGGCGGGTGACGTCATCGACCAGGAAATTATACAGCATCCCAAAGTACACAATGCAATAGCTTCTGTGACTTCAGCAAGCGCTCTGTGTGTGAATCATTTGTCTCTATATTGTCCGCGCTGCGGTTTCTTCCCCTCAGGCTGAGGCCCCAGTACTGCAACTATCCAGTTCTGAGGAGCTGGATGTTGTTAGTATTGGTACAGGAGATACTGAGGACTCGTCACCCCAGTCTCCTGCATGTGAGGATTTGATGGAGGTGCTCACTAGAGCTGTTGAGAAATTAAATATTGAATGGCCCGCAGATAAACAGGAGTCTAGAATAAAATCTAAGCTAGATGACCGTTTTCTGCCTTCTCGTGTGCAGCCTCCACGTAGGTGCCTACCGTTTTTTCCAGACCTCCACACTGAGGTGTCGAGGTCCTGGAAGAGACCGGTTTCCTCTCGAATTTATACACCTCAGACTTCCACCTATTCTAATATTATGGGGGCTAGTCAGTATGGATATGGCTCGATGCCAAAAGCTGAGGAGGCACTAGCTAGTCACCTCTCACCTGAGTCAGCATCATCTTTTAAGGCACCTATGTTACCCACCAAGCCACTTCGTAACACTTCGGCTTTGGTGGGTAAAGCTTATTCGGCGGCTGGTCAAGCGGCGGCATGCCTTCATACAATGTCCATCTTACAGGCTTACCAGGCAGATTTGTTAAAAGATATGAGCGAGTGTCAGGAGGCTAGTTCAGAAACTGTCAGAGAGCTACGTCAGTCAGCGGATCTCGCTCTCCGCGCCACCAAGGAGACGGCCAAATCAGTCGGCCGTTCTATGGCAGCCCTGGTGGCCGCGGAGAGGCATTTATGGCTAAACCTTTCTGGCATAAAAGAGAGAGAAAAATCTTTTCTCTTGGATGCTCCGCTTAATCCTGCGGGCTTATTCGGTGACTCAGTGAACACAGTCATCGATATGTTTCAGGAAGAGAAAAAACAGGCGGCAGCATTCCAAAAATTCTTCCCGCTCAGAGTTCAGGTCACTGGTAAAAAAGATCAGTCCCAGCCGTCAGCTAGTTCCTCACACCGGGCACAACAAAAGCAGAGTGTCGCGTCTCACGCTCCCCCACAAAAAGATTGGGAGGCGGCACGGCGCTCTCAGACAAAGTCTTCGAGGGGTAAAACTGATCTGAGGACAGTTATTATTGCCAAGAAGGCTTCGTCTAAGAAAAAATCCTGACGCTCCAGGCATCAGGATGCTGAGGGTAGTCCCCGCCGTGAGAGAACTGAGTTCACCGCATCACACGGTGCCCGTTCTCTCTCGGTGCCCTCAGGGGATCGCTCCGCCAACCCTGCCTTTATGCCAGGGCGTGGACGGTCCCGGCAAGTTTTTCCCCGAGGGGAGCTCGCTTCCTCCGAGGCGGGGTCCGGAGCAGGCAGGCCAGTTGTTCCCTGCCGGTGCGCCGTTACAGGGCATTGTGTCTGCAGCTCAAAGTATTCCAGAGGCCAGTCTCGAGAGGCTGGTACCCTTAGTAGATTTTTTGGTGGAGTGGAAAAGCCTTCCAAAATATTTCTCGTTGGGTTCTGCAAACGATCGAAAACAGTTACGCTATTCAATTCAGGTCTCGTCCACCTTGATTCACAGGGGTTCTGTCCACATTGGTGGGCCCGAGCAGGCTCTGGTAATGGAACAGGAGGTAGAGACTCTTTTGTGAAAGGAGGCTATAGAACGGGTTCCTCCTCCCAGCAGGGAGTCAGGTTATTACAGCCGAAACTTCATAGTTCCAAAGAAGGACGGGGGGTTGCGTCCAATTTTAGATCTGCGCCTGTTAAATCGCACAGTAGGGAAGCTCAAATTCAAAATTCTCACTCTCAAGCAGATCGTGTCACAAATACGATCCGAGGGCGGCGTAAGGCTTTCGGGGCGAAGCATACCAATATCGGGTTCTTCCGTTTGGCCTAGCTTTGTCTCCCCGCACATTCACGAAATGTATGGATGCAGCTCTGGTTCCGCTGCGACTCCAGGGCATTCGTATTCTAAATTATATCGACGATTGGTTGATTCTAGCTCAATCGGAACAACAGGCAGTTCGACATCGAGATGTCGTTCTTGCTCACATCAAGAGATTGGGTTTGAGGCTAAACGCCAAGAAAAGTGTGCTTTCTCCATTACAGAGGACCACTTTTCTCGGTGTGGTGTGGGATTCGAAGACGATGCAAGCACGTTTGTCTCCTGCTCGTATCACTTCGATCCTCTCAGCGGTGAAACAAGCAATGTTAGGCCAGTCACTCACTGTCAAACAGTTTCAGAGAATATTAGGTCTCATGGCAGCAGCGTCCAACGTTATACCTTGCGGCCTGTTGTACATGAGACCGTTGCAGTGGTGGCTCAGAACCAAGGGGTTCTCCCTGAGGGGAAACCCACACGCGACGATGTCTTCGTGCCCTGGTTATGTGGACAGAACCTTGGTTTCTCTCCTAAGGGCCTGTGCTGGGAGCTCTTTGTCATCGCGTCACGCTAACGACGGATGCTTCCCTCACGGGCTGGGGAGCGATCATGAGTGGTCGCTCAGCCCAAGGTCTGTGGCAAGACCATCATCTCTCATGGCACATAAATTGTCTAGAAATGCTGGCGGTGTTCCAGGCTCTGAAACACTTCCTCCCAGACCTCAGGGGTCACCATGTGCTTGTCCGCTCAGACAACACATCGGTGGTCTCTTACATAAACCATCTGGGGGGTCTGCGTTCACGCCCCTTGTACAAGCTGGCTCGCCAGATCCTCCTGTGGACCCAAGGGAAACTTCTCTCATTGAGGGCTTTGTATATACCGGGGTATTTAAATCAGGGGGCAGACATCCTGTCGAGGCAGGGGCTGAGGCCCGGGGAATGGAGACTCCACCCCGAGGTGGTGGAGCTCCTTTGGAAGGAATTCGGTCGTGCCGAGGTGGACCTGTTCGCTTCCGAGGAGACATCGCATTGCCCACTGTGGTTCTCCCTGAGCTATCCAGCCCCTCTGATTTCTGCATTTCCCCCGATTGCTCTGCTCCCAGGAGTTCTGGAAAGGGTCCGTCGGGATGGGGTCAGTCTTCTGTTGGTAGCCCCGTTCTGGCCGGCCCGAGTGTGGTTTGCGGACCTAGTGTCTCTCCTCGACGGCTCTCCTCTGGAGATTCCGATCAGGAGGGACCTACTCTCTCAGGAAAGTGGGTCGATCCTTCACCCCTGCCCAGAACTGTGGAATCTGTGGGCTTGGCCTATGAGGGGGCCCAGCTTATAAGTTCTGGTCTCTCAACTGAGGTTGTTGAGACCATTCTCCACTCCAGAGCTCCATCCACGAGGAAGTTATACGCCTTGAAGTGGAGATTATTTACTTCTTGGTGTGGAGAACACCAGTTGGACCTGGTTAACTGCCCGGTGGGTGCAGTGCTGGAGTTCCTGCAGGAGCGTTTCTCCACAGGGCTATCCCCCTCCATACTAAAGGTGTACGTGGCGGCACTAGCGGCTTACCACGTCCCTTTGAGTGGAGTCTCTCTGGGGAGACACCCACTTATAACACGCTTTCTTCGTGGCACTTTGAGGTTGAGGCCGGCAGTCCGCACGAGGGTACCGTCTTGGGATCTGGCCATTGTTTTGGAAGGTCTTTCCCTAGCTCCGTTTGAGCCTATTGAGGAGATTCCTAAGAAGTTTCTCACTCTTAAAACTGTCTTATTGCTTGCTATTTCATCTCTCAAGAGAATTGGAGATATTCAAGCTCTCTCGGTTTCTCCCTCGTGCTTGGAATTTTCGCCTGGCATGGTGAAGGCTTTTCTCCATCCCAGGCCAGGTTATGTTCCGAAGGTTCCAACTAATGTTGTTAGGCCTATCGTACTGCAGGCTTTCTGTCCTCCTCCTTTCCAGACGTCAGACCAAGAGAAACTAAATCTGCTCTGCCCAGTCAGGGCATTAGATGCTTATGTTCACAGAGCTGCCCTGTGGAGAAAGTCTGAACAGTTGTTTGTGTGTTTTGGGTCACCCAGGAAGGGATGTCCTTTGGCTGTACGAGCTCACTCTACTAGGAGTATGGCCGCTTCTAAAGCTTTATTGTCAGGAGTTTCACTTCATGATGTCTGTGATGCGGCAGGCTGGTCCTCACCGCACACATTCATCAGGTTTTATGATCTTGACCTCAGCTCCACTCCAGGGGCGCAGGTGCTTTCGTCCGCTTGTGCGCTTTGATTTCACACGGACGGTCACTATTAGCGTTCCCGCAGCATTTTGACGCAGCTCGAGTTCCCTTGAAAGGGAACGTCTCAGTTATGTATGTAACCCTAGTTCCCTGAAGAGGCAACGAGACGCTGCGTCGCCCTGCCATACTCTCGGCATTCCTGTGATCGACTTGCTTCAGCCTATCAGAAGCTATCGCATTGTGTTCTTTGGGATGCTCTATAATTTCCTGGTCGATGACGTCACCCGCCTTTGACGTTCCGTCTCGCCATTGGATTGATTCCATACGTGCTTCATGACGCACTCACGCAGGGGCGTTCCCGCAGCGTTTCGACACAGCTCGAGTTCCCTCTTCAGGGAACTAGGGTTACATTCATAACTGAGACGGTCTCTGTATTCAGGTTTGGCAGTAGTTATAATAATGCAAAAACGTGTACACGTCAAATCAGCATAAAATAAAGTATTATTTGAGAATTTATTTAAAAAAAACAAAAAAAACATTAAAATCCACATCTTAACCCTTTGGGGTCTGAGTTGTTTTTGGGGCCCTTGAGGTGTTCTGACATGACCTGACATTTGTGCTTATTTCAGCTACACAGTAAAAACCCCAGTGTTAAATCAACACTGCTCAGAGCACATATGGTCCCACTCTACAGAGTGTTAAAATTAACACTGAAGCAGTGTTGAAGTTAATGAGATAATTAAGTTAACACTGAAGCAGTGTTGAAGTTAATGAGGTAATTAAGTTAACACTGAAGCAGTGTTGAAGTTAATGAGGTAATTAAGTTAACACTGAAGCAGTGTTGAAGTTAATGAGATAATTAAGTGATTAATTAAGTGATGATTGGCCATTAGTGGTGACACCTGATGTTAATAAGCAGAATCATTGACGGAAAGAGAAAAAACAATAACAGAAAAAAGAAAAACACAAGAACTACAACTGACTTCGAGTCATTACACATTGTTGCACTTATTATTACCAGTTTGACTTCATTTCTGTCATACATCGACAAAAGTTCTTGAGATTCAACAGAAGTTTAGACGGTAATGTTTTATGGAAGTTTTCTTTTCAAGTCACCATTATGGTGGTCAGTGTTTGCTTTAGTTGGGCTCTTGACCCTTTTCAGTTTGTTAATTTTAGTTTTTCTCTGACTGTTCCATCATTGTGTTTATAAAGCACATTTCTTACTGCAAGAGAAAACATGACCTGCTCACAATATGTTTTGATAATGACATTATCATCATGTAGTGTCCTGATTCACTGATGTAATTCAGAGTCTAAATCTTTGACTATATTCTTGATGTCTCGTTTTAGTATTAGTGATTGTAGCTCTGAGATTCTACAGTTTGAGATCCAACAGCAATATGAACAATTTTGAAAATACTTTGTGCAAAGAAGTTATTGTGTTAAAACACACAGACATCAAGAATCAGCATATGAATCTCAACAATGGTAACAATAAACAAACTAGTGACAAACAGATAAACTCTGAACATCACAAAACAAGCTACTAAAGTCATAACAAAACAATAGCAAAATAAAAGCAAACAATGAAAATTACAGGGCAATTCAGCTGCATAATTTATTCATGCTGCAATGCATGATGTGAGCCATTGATGCGTTCTGATTGGTGGCTCCCATCATGTACTGCAACATTAAGCATTTGTTTGATTGTCACCATTGTTGAGATTCATATGTAGATTCATGATGTCTGTGTGTGATTGTAAAACTTTCAGATCATTAAAACATTGCTGGAAGTAACTACTGTAGTGAAAAATTAATAAAACATGTGGATAATCAGTTTATAATGATGGGTACCATCATTGAATTAGGTCACTAGTAATTTCATCATCAAATCATAACCAGGGCTGCATTTCCAAAAGCATCTTAAGCCTTACTTGATCAGAATCAGAATCAGAATCAGAAAGAGCTTTATTGCCAAGTGTGCTTGCACCCACAAGGAATTTTTCTTGGTACTGAAGCTTCCAGTGCACATATACAAATACAAATACAACAAGAACATAGTAATACAAATTCTAAGAATGAAAATATATAAAAAATAAATAAAAATAGTATAAAAGTAAAAAAGTAGGGTCACAGTTGGGTTTAGTCTGAATAAACATTTACAGATTATGAACATATTTACAGTATTTTGAGTAGTATGAATAATATAAATATCACCTGAATTAGAGAATATTACACTAGACAGTGGGAGTCTAGCGCATGTTACAGATTATAAACATATGTACAGTATTTTGAGTAGTATGAATAATATAGATATAAATATCACCTGAGTTTATTGCACTAGACAGTGGGAGTATTGCACTTACAGGCATATGCTTTGGGGGGCATGTTAAGTGTTCAGAAGGGAAATGGCCTGTGGAAAGAAACTGTTCCTGTGCCTGGAAGTTCTTGTGGCCAGTGATCTGTGTCGCCGTCCTGACGGTAACAGTTCAAACAGGGGGTGTCCAGGGTGAGTGGAGTCTGTGATGATTTTACCTGCTCTCTTCCTCACTCTGGAAGAGTACAGGTCCTGGAGGGTTGGCAGGGGGGCAACAATAATCCTCTCTGCAGTCCGGACTGTCCGTTGTAGTCTCCTGATGTCCGATTTGGTAGCTGAACCAAACCAGACAGTGATGGAAGTGCTTAAGACAGACTCAATGACGGCTGAGTAGAACTGGATCAGCAGCTCCTGTGGCAGATTGAACTTCTTCAGCTGGCGAAGGAAGTACAGTCTCTGCTGGGCCTTTTTCACAATGGAGTCAATGTGATTTGCCCACTTCAGGTCCTGGGAGATGGTAGAGCCCAGGAACCTGAATGACTCCACTGCTTCCACAGTGCTGTTCATGATGGTGAGAGGGGGGAGTGCTTGATTGCAGACCAACTGCAAAAAATGGTCTGTACGATCAAATTAGGCTTGCAATGCTTTCAGGAAACACTGCCAAAGTCACAGTTTCTTTTGCCACAACACATATGCTTTATAAACACAGAGTTGGAACAGCCAGAAAAATACTAATGTTAAAAAGGAAAGGGTCAAGAGCCCAACTAAAGCAAACACTGACCACCATAATGGTGACATGAAACGAAACATTCCATAAAACATTACCATCTAAACTTCTGTTAAATCTAAATAAGACCGTGTGTAGATGTATGACAGAAATAAAGTCAAACTGGTGAAATAATAAGTGCAATAATGGTTCAAAGTCAGTAGTTCTTGTGTTTCTCTTTCCTTCAGTGAGTCTGCTTGTTATCATCAGGTGTCACCACTAATGGCCAATCATCACTTAATTAATCACTTAATTATCTCATTAATTTCAACACTGCTTCAGTGTTAACTTAATTACCTCATTAACTTCAACACTGCTTCAGTGTTAATTTTAACACTCTGTAGAGTGGGACCATATGTGCTCTGAGCAGTGCTGATTTAACACTGGGGTTTTTACTGTGTAATTACAACATACTATTGGCCAACATGTAATTTTGTTGTATTCAGCACAAACTCTGCTACAATAATATGTGAGCAAAATGGATGTACATGTTTGCATTTTATAGAAAAAAAATATAATGCGTGGTTAGTATGTTTTGGGAAAAACATTGTCACTGCAATAAGGCCATTTAACACATACTGAATAGTTGTCCACAAGACTTTGGAATTACTATTCTTGTAGGCTAGAATTTTTTCTACAAAATTATGTGAAAATCGTTCTGACCACTCTTTCACAAACAACAATATAAAGATTTAAATTTTGCATGTCAGTTTTTGTGTCAGCACTGCTGTATGCGTGGGCCATGAATATTAATGTGATTCACACCAGGGGTGTGACTAAAGACACTCCCCCCATGGCTAATGGGCCATCAAGGTGCTGTGAATCACTAAGAATGATTCACTGATGAATAAAAAGTTAAAAAGAACAGCAATTATTCAAAATAGAAATCTTTTCTAACAATGGAAAGACTTAAAGTTATTAATATCACTTAATACATCCTTTCCAAAAAAGAAAGAAAAAAAAGACCAAACTTTTGTTTTTTATAAAAAAAACATTTTATTCAAAGGATCCTGAAAAAACTGTTACAGGTTATTAAAAAATATATTAAGCAGCACAACGGTTTCCAACACTGATTTAAAAATCATTGCCGTTTTCTGTGACACACCACAGAGCTCTGTTATAAGTTGCTCCATAAACTCTTTATGGGCAAGTTGCCATGTAGCTCTTTGTGCACAATGAAAGAGTTGGTGGAAGCAATGTCCAAGAAGTGTAGAAAGATCTTTCTGTACCACTTCATGGTTATGTGTTGTGTTGTGTAGTACTGTAACAGCTGATCAGACAGGTCAACACCCCTCATGTGTTTGTTGTATGCAGTCACAGGTGCAGGACATGGAAATGTCTTTGTCCTCCATGGATCTTGTGTTTTCACCCTCCTCTGCGCAGTGTGTCCTGTATAAGCAGAATGGATGTTTTTTGTCATTTCACACAAAAATATGTAGGCTACTTTTATATTATGACGATGTAAACACAATTAGGCTACATTTCATCTGTAAAATAGTACGTCTATGCACTTACTCTCGATCTCGATCGCACTGAGAACTGATCGCACCTGCGTGCCCCACTGCGGGGTGCTGGAGAAGGAGAGCGTGAAGCAGACACATTCCTAAAAAACAACAACAAAATAAAACGGTTAGCATGTACATTATTCAAAGTAAACTGATGAGCAAGTGATGGTTATGGATGAACAATGTATAGATGATGGGCCATAGAACGGAGAAATATCTATTTATGGGCCATAGACCGCGTCACCGCGAGTATCTGTGGATGGGTATCCACACGCATTTAGTGACACGCAATGAACGGATCGTTCGTGAACGACACACATTACTACATTTCAAACATTTATACCTGTATTCACAAACATCTGTGCATAAGGCAGTATTGAAGCGTGTCACAGGCTAACCAAAACCGAACATTTATATAAAAATATAATGTAGACAGTATCACATATTTTACCGGAGGCTGAAATATATTTGCACTAAATCACATTATATAACCTAAGCAGATATTCGCAAACAAGCTACATTACGCATAAGGAAGTCATAAGCAAATCAAAACTGAGTGAAATATATACGAAGTATAGGCTATACATTTAACCCCTGAAAGGTTGCCTATCAGTCTAGTTCACATTTCAACATGTTTCTGTTTGCATGTATGATATTAGGCTTAGTTCATGTTTTTACTCCAAACTAATTTTATAACTGGCACGACCAGTTTAACATGTCTTACCTTAAAAATCTTCTCATCTTCAAATCGCGTTCTTCTGAGGAAAATCCAAGGTAACCAGCATAGCACAGCAAAAAACACAGTCTTCCAAACTCGATGAAAAGCAGAGAGGAGTAAGTCACCACAGTCTCTTATTCTTTGTTTTGAGGTAATGAGGGCGTTTACAGGTCTGTGTTCTGCCGCGTGGATCATTTGCATGTCAATCGCACGTGCGCTCGTGGGTGTGGTCACATTATAGTTAATTAGGACGCGTTTGAGAAACTGTACATGCCGCTGCTTTCTTACGGATTACTTAAACAGAGAACATTTGTTTTTTATATAATTTACATACTTTAAAATTAGAGACTCCAAGCATTGTATAGACATGCGTTTCAAGTCTGTGTGACAAACATTCGCTGAGTTACAGGTCATCTTCTGTCGCGTTTCAGAATGAGTTTCTCATTGAGAGAGACGGCAGAACGCGCATCATGTTTATTTTCTTTATTTTACGAAAAACACAACATTTTGTTTTTATTATGAGTGTACACAAATAAAAGAAGACATTTAACAGTTTTAAAATATGTATAACACTTGCTTTTATGACAAAAATCGATAGAGTTATTTGAGTCAATAAAAACAAAAGTGAGCTGGTATCGCCGGCGATACCGTCGACCCCAGGGGGTTAAAACATTTACATTTTACATTTAGCTGACGCTTTTATCCAAAGCGACTTACAATTGCTATTATGTCAGAGGTCGCACGCCTCTGGAGCAACTAGGGGTTAAGTGTCTTGCTCAGGGACACATTGGTGTCTCACGGTGGATTCGAACCCGGGTCTCTCACACCAAAGGCATGTGTCTTATCCATTGCGCCACACCACCCAAAGTAAGTAATTTTGTCCAAAAACTACTAGAGAATTCACAAGCCTCTCCATAGAGAGCTGTACAGGCGTCTTGTGGTAACACCATGAAATTACAACAGACGGCACTAATCTACCTTCAAAAATTTATTTAAAAGGCCTAGTCTCTATATTAATCTGAAATACTGCATTAATTGAAAAAATATTTTTTTTTAATTTAATTTGTTTTTAAATTATTTTCAATGGCAAAAATGGACCATAATTATTGCATAAATCAAATCCACTCAAAATACAATTTCACATTTTACAAATTTGACAAAATAAAACAATTTCAGGTGTCTGGTCACTTTTGACCGCAGAGAGAATAAGTGTGACTCCCAAATGAGGAGCACCAGAGGGTTTTAAATGTCCTATTGGTTTTCATACAGAGAAATATATGTGTCACTTGTTCAAGGCTTTGTATTGTTTATTGTGAATGTCATATGATTAAGTACACTAGACTACATTAGACATCAAATACTTAATATACTCTGCGTCTTTACAGACTATCTGTAACAACATGAACGAAGGAAATAATGCGTTCATATATTCAGTCAAGTGGGAAACACTTTACAACATGTTACACATTTAATTATAGCCACACATGTTAGGAAATATGGTTGTCAATGCAAACATTGACTGTGAATGAAGCTAAATATTTATCTTTTTTAAAAGATAAAGATTAATGCAAAAAAAAAAAAAAAGTGCATATAACACTTACCTGAAGGCTGTACGGGCCCGATAGTGTCACTGGCTTCACTCACTCCCACTTTACCCACTATCCTGTAGCGGATCGAGTACTGTTTTCCAGACTCCAATCCAGTCAGAGTAAAGACTTCCTCAGCGGTGTTCATGATAATCCACTGTTCCTCAGTGCCAGAATCTGCTTTCTCCTGCTGGTACTCCACTCTGTACCTCACAGTTTCTCCAGTTGGGGACTTCTGCAGTTTCAGGGTCACACCGCGCTCCAGGACCTTCATCACTTCTGGTGGAGGAGGCTTCGACACGGGCTGGAACTGTGTGTCCATCAGGTTCCCTGATTCATACAGATAGATAGAGGAGCCAGGATTGGAGGGATCAGAGATGGCAGAAATAATGAATCGATATCTTTTTTCATCTTTATTAGCCTCTGAAAAGCTTCTGAAAAGAGATAAGTTCTCTCTCATCTTTGAGATGACATCAGGATCGGTGAACCCCTTTCTGACAGATGCTAACATGCTAGAATTGTGTTTCATTCCCACATCTAGCTCTTTAAACTCATCAGATTCCAGAAACTTCTTCATGGCTAAAAGATACGGGTCTTCATACTTCAGAGATGTGAAGGTCAAGCACACCACAACATCAATATAAGGATTAAAGAGGATGGTGTTGAGACTGTTTGAGTCTTCAGTTGTGATTCCCTTCAGTATTTCAGTGTGAGAACTTAAGAGGTTAAGTTCAGCCTTTGCATGATCTAACCACTGGTTAAGCATGTCAGCATTAAAGGGGGAGCTGTTGTGGATCTTCAGGATGTCTTCCAATGAATTTTGCTCCTTCTCTCCTCCTCGTATAGCAGGCAAGACCTTTGCCACTTCTTTCAGGAACAGCGTTTCGTAAGTGCTAAGAGAGCCCTGAAATAAACGGAGCCTCTCATTGATGTCTTTGAAAACATTTACCAGTGTTTTTCTGGAGAGGACGTTGCATGTCCTCTCTACTTCTCCCAGCCCCTCTATTATATCTTCAGTGTTGGAAACCAGACTTGTGCTAATTTCTCTCTCCAACTTAGCAGCTTTTGAATCCAGTAGAGAAAGAGGACAGAGCCAGACTTTTATTGGAACTGCATTCTGTGGATTCTCCTTCAGTATAGTGGGGAGCTTCTTGTACACCTCTACGGCCTCCATGTAAGTGGTGGGGTTCTGCTCAAGGCGGACATCACCATGAAATGTGCAGGCAATATTCTCAGCCACTTTCTTTTGAGCATCTGTCATATCTACAGCTCCTTGTCCCTCAATGGAAAATTGAAGAATCTTCTCGACCATGACATTCAGTTCTCCCTCAATCTCCTGCTTGTCTTCCTCTTCTGAAAATGTCCGATCAAACACCATGACGGCCTGAGCTCCGTATAGTACACCTGTGACCACATGAGTTGCAGTTTTCTGGTCAAAGACCTGAGGGTAGGTGATGTGTCCCAGCTGAGTCATAGTGAGCTGTTCGAATCTAGAGGTTTCCCTGTAATACATTGTAACTCTGGACTGTTGGTTTGAGGATTTGGTGTCACGCAGGAACTTGGCAGATCCTCCCACCTCCACCAGCCCTCCCATGAAGCTGGCCTTCAGGGAAGCACTCACATCCAGGAGACTGGACTTACTAGAGAGAGAGTCAGAGCTACTGAACTTCACATCTGTCTTTGGCTGTGGACGACTGTCCAAATCTGCTCTCAAGGATTTCTTATCCCACAGAGTGACACCTGAAAAGAGAAATTACTTTTAGAGTTACTAGTGCAAAATGCCCGTGCAAAATCAGTGTTTGTGTGTTTTTAGTAATTGTTGGTTTGGTGTGTTTGAGTGCTCATTGTTACAATTACACAGCAAAGGTTCAGTGACATTTTTATTTGTGCATGGTAGAAAGCAAATACTGATACTGACATAATGACATACAATAAATGTGGAAAGTTTAACTACACGATTCAGGGAGCAGGCTACACAGTGAACTCATAGAAAACACTACTTAAGTTGCACTGCTTTCTACGACCCTCTCTGTCTCTGGTCCTGGGGAGTGGCCAGTTGTGCTCACTCAGTGTCAGTGTGAGAGGGGGAGTGGCCAGCTGTGCTCACTCAGTGTGAAATGTGTGCTTCTTTTACCGATATACTGTATATTAACAATATCTTTTGCATTTCTAATTCAAACAACGTCATACTTGGCACTGCACTTACTCGTGCCTGTAGCAAGACACCTGTCAAGTTTGAAATCCATCGGACTAACGGTTCGAGAGATATGCGAATAACACACACACACACACACACACAGGGTCACACACACACACACACACACACACACACACACACACACACACACACACACACACACAGACAGACAGACAGACAGACAGACAGACAGACAGACGTTGCTGTAATTTATAGATAGATGTACGAGGAAGAGATGTACTGTTGAAGAAACATGCAGGTTTTATAGTGTTGTTAAAAACAAGGATTGGTAATTAGTGATGCAATATTTGATGAAGAGGGGAAAATAAACTTTTATTTATTTATATATTTTATGTTTGTAAAGCACCTGGAATGAAGGTATCCTTGCGGCAGTCATACAGCATACCAGGAAACAGAGGTCTTCCTAGAGCTGCCACTTCAATGGTCTGTGATGCCAGGGCTGCAGTAAATAAATAAAAGGTATTATTTATACTTAGAATATTTATCATATATTAACAAAATTATATCTGATGGTAATGAATACTGTTTAACTGTTTACCCGCCAGCATTTTTGAAAAAAGTTGCTAGCCACTGCCAGCATTTTTGATCATTTTCACAAAATTTTCATGATCCCAGAATATTTTGTTGTGTGAATATCTCAAACATGCAACATTTCAAAATAAAGAGCACACCCTCTGCTTTAAAAAACAAAAAGGTTTTATTCTAGCTCTATGCATTTCCTTTTTAAGTTAAAAAAGCAACAATTTGAGCAAAAAGCTGAAAAAGCAAAAAAAAGTTTTTGTCAAAGACTACATCTAGATCTAATTCAGAACGATGATCAAAACATAGATGGATAGAGTAGATTGAGTCAACACCCTCAAAGCTTGCACAGTCCTATAGCTTGTCCTGGGTTGACTTTTCATTCAGTAATATTAGGCAGTTTGATTAATGTGCTATTTAATGTTGATGAATGAATGTTTCTGCTTCTTTTTCACCTGTGTTTTGATCAGGAGATTCAGTATTCTTTCAGAAGATGCATAATAGTGCCCCCTACCGTAAAACAGTGAAAACACGAAATGCCGGAAATTTTCGTCAATGGTGAAGAAGCGTTTTGTCACAAATGATGGAAATTTCCGTCAATGGCAGGGAAAGAGTTAATACTGAAGAAATCCATTTTAAAATAAAGATGCAAGCAGCAATATGGGGTCAAGCAAGCACTGAAGCCATAGCAAGCACATGGCATGGCAAAGAAAATGGTCTTTGGAAATACAGATTTAAACTTTAAACTTTAACTATAATTATATCATATAAAATGCTTTATTTGCATGTACACATTTAAAAGACGCTTTTATCCAAAGCAACTTACAATAGAGTGTCTTACATCAATCACCAGAGCGAGCTGTGCTTGCACCTCCTATTCAGGCAAGCACAGCAGTTCCTGCTTTTGGCAGAAACCAAACTGCTCTTCCAGAGGGCAATTTACTTTCTGGCTGAAGATTTGGAAACTTTGGGTCTTGTACCTGAAAGGTAACAGCTCATAGATTCTGATCTCTCAACTGAGGATTTTGAGACACTTTTGACTTCCAGAGCTCCCAGCACAAGAAAATTGTATGACCTAAAATTGCAGAGTTCCTTTGTAGGATCTTTCTGTGGTCCTGGAATTTTTTTATTCTTTTTATTTTTTTATTAGAGGCTCCATTTGAGCCTTGAGAAAGGCTGCATCTACTATAACCAATCCAGGCTCTTAGGATTTATGTCGGGCCAGTGGCGTACATTCTCCTAATCTTTTGCAATTGTGGATATCTGCAGGTTGGAGTAATGAGCATTATGAATGTTTGGGGCATGCCGAATGGTAGGTGCGCGTGGAAGGGTCTTTATTATTGGTCGCGAAAGCTGTCGACCAAGGTGTGTGGCAGGGTTAGTTTCTGTTGTAGCAATTCACACCTCCAAAACACACCTCCTTTCTGCACGCCCAGTGCTCTGACCTGCAGCTACCCCTGTCTTGTTTTCTGGTCTGCTTTAGTAACACAGTCCCCAAGCAGTGTCTTTCCCATTGGATTGTAGATGCTATTGCTCTGTCCTATGAGGCTCTCGTAATGGCTTTGCCTCTGGAAATCCACAAGGAGTGTAGCATCTTCTATAGCTCTATCTAGGGGTGGGCCCTGACATAAGGTTTGTGCTGCAGCCGGCTGGCCCTCTCCACACACATTACGCAGGATTTACAGTCTGGACATGGGCTCAACCCCAGGGTCACAGGTCCTTCAGGGTTTACCAAGTCATGTCTGCATTCAACAGTTGTCTGTGCCAGTATCACACAGCCTTGTTGAGCAGACAATCTTCCTCAGTGTGGCAGCGTTGGTAATGACATTCCCATAGTGTCAATGCCATGACAGAGTTGAGTTCCGAAAGGGAACGTTTCCGGTTACGCATGTAACTTGGTTCCCTGAAAGGGGAACTAGATGCTGTCATGGTGTTGACACTATGGAAATGTCATTACCAACCCCTCTTAGGGAACCAGGTTATATACGTAACCTGAGACATTTTTCCTTCAAATGATATTGAATCTGTCCAGTGATATTTTTGATAGCACATTCACATTCTGTAACAACATTTCAATCTTACCTGGATGTTTTTTGTTTCCTTTGTCTGCTAAGAAATGAAGTCCTCTGGTGTCTTTATTTAAAATCTGAAGTTCATCAGGTTTGGGTTGTAACACTTCCTATTTTTGAAGGAATAGTTTAAAAAAAAAAAGTTAAAAAAAAAACTTCCACAAAGTTTTTTTATCCTTAATCTCATGAAATACATCTGGTTACACTTGCACACTTACCTGTGCATTCACCGCAGCTAGGGTCGCCAACCATAGATATGTACAGTAGATGCAGCTCGGCTGCTTCAGGTACGTCAAAAGTGCCGCCATCTTGGAATCGTCAACAAGGAGACCTGTTTGAATGTCAATGTGAAGGAGATGCCTGTCACGACCTTGTCTTGTTTAGTCTCATTGTCATATTCTGCTTAGTTTTCCCTATCACCCTTTGTTCTCATTCTTTGTTTGTTGTTTCTTAAGTGTTCCTTTCTAATTATTTATAGTTATAGGCTGCCTGCATTTTTCTTATAAAATAAAGGTACAATTATTATTATTATTATTATTATTTTAATTACTATATTACATTTATTTTTAAATACTGTCATTTTATAATAATGAAATAGTGCAACCCTACAAGTAGGCACAATGTGAATGTCAAATCGCAATTTTAACCAGAATTTAACCAGATTTCCCCCCTAAACTGTGCAGCCCCATTTGCTCCTGATTTCAGCATGTTCACAGTTGTTGTTGTTTTTTTACAGGGACCAGATGCCACTGATGAGTCCTGCTGACTCCTCCTAACCTCTCCTAACCTTCTCTGATCAAGTCAAGTCAACCTTTATTTTTTATAGCATACAACCGAAGTTGACCCAAAGTGCTTTACAGATCAAGCAAGAATAAACTTTTTTCTTTTTAAATACAACATCATACATTATATCAGCTTCAAAAACCCATTTCATGATCTATTCAAAGCCAAACAAAACAGATATGTTTTTAAAGAAGACTTAAAAATGGCTAGCGATGAAGATGACCTCACATGGAAAGGAAGACTATTCCATAATTCCGGACCCTTCACCCAAAAGGCACGGTCACCCTTAGATTTATAACAGCAATGAGGAACTGTCAATAGCAATAGGTCAGAAGACCTGAGTCTCTAGTTGGAGAGTAAGGCTGGGCATACACTGTGCAATTTTCGTCCGATTTTGAGCCGAAATCTGACTCGTGCGACTCTTTTTCGGGTCGGGTCGATTTTCAGCTTTGTCATGCGTAGTTTATCGCACAGTGTTCGTGCAGTGTATGGGGGGATACGAGAGGCGATAAACCTCTCCTGACCGGCAATCGGATGGTCGGATGAATCGCACAGCTGAAACATGAAACATGGTGCCGCCGCGTTCGGACGCCGTTCTGGTTGCTCCGCTTAGACTGTGTTTTTATTAGTATTTTATTTAGAACTACTTTTTTCTTTTGTACATATAACATCTGCAGTGATTATGTATGATAGTAGAACACTTTTAACCATTAGAAATCATTTTAATTACCTAGTGAGCGATGTTTTATCCATTGACCCAGCGTGGCCACCAGAGATTCTTCGTGCTATGGAGGGGAATAATAACCAGGAGAAAGCTCCTCTGAAGCGACGGAATAAAAAACACAGAGGGAAACGTGCTGGGGTACGGAATAGACTGAGGACTAGAGCGCATAGTCCACCTTTGCCCAGTATCCTGCTTGCCAACGTCCAGTCACTTGAGAACAAACTTGATGATCTGAGAGCTAGGATAAGATTCCAGCGGGATATCAGGGACTGCAACATCCTCTGTTTGACCGAAACATGGCTTACCCCGGAGGTACCGGACGCAGCTGTAACACCGTCCGAAGATTTCTCAGTTTTTAGGATGGACAGGACAGCTGAGGCTGGTAAAATCCGGGGCGGTGGGGTATGTTTCATGATTAACAGCAAATGGTGTGACCTAAGAAACATTATCACTTTGTCCCATTCCTGCTCGCCTCACCTGGAGCATTTAACGATCAAGTGCCGCCCGTTTTATCTGCCACGGGAGTTTACGTCGGTCATTGTAACGGCCGTTTATATCCCACCTCAGGCGGACACAGATATGGCCCTGTCTAAGCTCCATGACATGCTCAGTGTGTGTTTAAACCGTCATCCGGACGCTGCCATCATTGTGACTGGAGATTTTAATAAGGCAAAACTCAGACAGGTAATGCCAAACTTTTATCAACATATCTCCTGTCCAACCAGAGGGAAGAACACACTGGATCACTGCTATTCGCAATTCAGCAATGGTTATAAAGCTAACTTGCTACCGGCTTTTGGGAAGTCAGATCATGCCGCTATCCTTCTAATACCGGAATATAAACAAATGCACATGCGGGTGGCTCCAGAGAGGCGGGTCGTGAAACATTGGTCTGCCCAATCAGAACCCATGCTGCAGGATGCGCTCGATGACGTGGACTGGGATATGTTCAGAGCTAGTTCTGGTGACGTCGATGAGTTTGCGGATGCAGCTATCAGCTTTATTGGCACTCTGGTTGAGGAAGTAACACACACCATCACAATAAAAACTTTTTCTAACCAGAAACCATGGGTTGATAAGACGATCAGATCAGCAGTGAACGCGCGCACAGCTGTGTACAATGAGGGACTTGTGTCAGGAGACATGAACAATTACAAAGCGTCATGTTATGCTCTCCGACGCGCAGTGCGAACCGCAAAACAAAAGTACAGAGAGCGAGTGGAGTCTCATTTCCAACTTGATGACACCCGACGCATGTGGCAGGGACTGAGGACTATTGGCTCATTCGGAGGGGGACCCACCGCTGCGGTAAGTGCAGACTCTTCTCTGGCTGATGAGCTTAACATCTTTTATGCACGCTTTGAGACAAACTGCTCTAGTACTACTTTCAGTTTGCCAGTGTGCAACACTGGGGAAATAGATATTGGCGTCGGAAACGAGCACACGGTCACGGTATTGGAAGACGAAGTTCGTAGAGCTTTGAAGCGTGTGAATGTCAGGAAGGCAGTTGGCCCGGATGGCATTCCGGGTCGAGTGTTGAGATCCTGCGCTGAGCAGTTGACGGGCTTGTTTACATCTATTTTCAATGAGTCTCTCGCTCAGTCAGTGGTACCCACTTGTTTCAAGAAATCTGTAATTGTTCCTGTGCCAAAAAATAATAAGCCCTCTTGCCTAAATGATGATTGACCAGTGGCACTCATGTCACAAATTATGAAGGTTTTTGAGAGGCTTATCAAGAACATAATTTGCTCCTCCGTCCCAAATAACATCGATCCACTCCAGTTTGCCTATCGTCCCAATAGGTGTACTGAGGATGCTGTCTCTCATATACTACATGCCACTCTTACCCATACTGACAGCAACAAAGGGAATTATATGAGACTACTATTTATAGATTACAGCTCAGCTTTTAATACCATAGTTCCCCTCAGACTGGTCTCCAAGCTCAGGGGCCTTGGTATTAATGCCCAGCTCTGTGATTGGGTCCTGGACTTTCTCACGTGCAGAACACAGGTAGTGAGAGTGGGTCAGACCATTTCTAACAGCATTACCCTGAGTACAGGAGCACCACAAGGATGCGTTTTGAGTCCCCTGCTCTACTCCCTCTATACGTACGACTGTGTGTCCTCTCATAGCTCCACTTCAATTGTTAAATTTGCAGATGATACAGTTTTGATGGGTTTCATTGCTGATAACAACGAGACTGCATATTTGGATGAGGTGGAGAAATTAACGACATGGTGCCAGTTAAACAATCTATCTCTGAACATCAGTAAAACCAAGGAGATGGTTGTTGATTTCAGGAAAAGGCCGCAGCGGCACTATACCCCCCTCAACATCAGTGGGACACCAGTAGAGAGAGTGAGCAGTTTCAAATACCTTGGAGTGCATATATCTGAGGATTTGACCTGGACTCATCATATTCAAGCCCAAGTAAAGACAACCAGAAAAAGGCTATACCATCTGCGGTTGCTGAGGAAATTTGGGGTTTCCCCTGCAATTTTAAAAATATTCTATACTGGGGCAATAGAAAGTACATTGACATATTGCATCTCATCATGGTTTGGAAACTGCTCAGCCAAGGATTGTAAAGCCTTAAAGAGAGTGGTACGCACAGCAGAGCGTATAACGAAGAATGCTCTTCCTTCTATGCAGGATATTTACAACCGACGGAGCAGGGTCAGGGCTGTCAAGATATCCAAGGACTCCACTCACCCTGGAAATGCATTGTTTAAACTGCTGCAATCAGGTAGACGCTTTCGTAGTCTGATGGCTAAAACAGAGAGGCTCAGGAGGAGCTTCTTTCCTCAGGCCGTCAGACTACTCAACTCGGACATAAAAAACATGGCACTTTAAGGACTCTGACGACAAAATGGTTAATACATGGCACTGCTTATGCAATTTACTAGTAATTATTATTTGTATATTTATTTAATTGTTGTATCTTTTTAAATAATATTTAGGGTATGTTTTTATTGCACAGTCTATAGGAATACCAGGCTTACATTTCACTGCTTGTTGTATGAACTATAACTGGTATGTGACAAATAAACTTTGAACTTGAACTTGAAGCAGAGCTACGAACCGATTGCCCTAAACTCATTAGCTGTGTCCCAATGTGAAGGCTGCATCCTCCGAAGGCCGTATTCGAAGGCCGGTTGCGTCATCGCGGCGTGACGAAACGTCACAACGGCGCGACGAAGGATGTCCCAATTCAAAGGCTGCACACTTCGGAAGTCGCATTTGAAGGCCAATTGCGTCACCGCGGCGCGATGAAGGCTGTCCCAATTCAATACTGCATCCTCCGAAAGCCGTATTTGAAGGCCGGTTGCGTCATCGCGGCGCGACGAAGGCTAAAGCGACGCCAAATGCATCCTTCGTTTCCCCGTGAAAGGAAGGATACATAAATGGACACTTAGCGGACTATCCTACCCGATCCTACCCCATAAGTCATCGCGCGCTAGTGACGACAGCATTTTTATTTTAAAAAAATGACGGCCGAGAGTTCGGTGGCGGACGGCAAATTCACATTTAAATGTAAGTATTATGTTTTCATTTACTCAAATAGCTAGTGAAACCTGAGTTAAAAGCCACAAGTTTTTCTTTCTTATAAACTTCATTTTAACTCCTTCGTCACCATTGCGTGGCTTCATTTGTCAGGTGGTCTGAGGCAAAACTTGTGCTAATATTAGTTTAATAATTGTTTCAGGAGGCAAGGAGTCTAGTCTAACTTGTGTGAATAAGAAATATCACTCACCCTATAAAGCCCACAAACATAAGAAAAGCAGTAGATAAGGCAATGGGGTTTCACTTTTATGTGTTTTTGTAGTGCTGTCATGCAAGCTATATACAAAGGTTTTAACCACATTATTTGAGTATCCATAAATATGATTTCTGAATACGAATATGATTTTAAAAATACAAAGTAAGAAAGTTGAGATCATATCTTTGCTGAAATGTATTGTGCTGTTGTTGTTAACAAGCCATGGTTAATTTGCTCTGCCTTAGGATTGCACGTGTCCGGGACAGGAGAGGGAGTGAGTGGGAAACCCACTGCTGAAACTTGGCCCTGGTTTGTCCTCATGGATGAGGTGTTGGGACAGAGGCATTGCACCACCCCTCTGTCCTCATTGCCTGAATCCCTGAGGACACACCAGGGCCGAGTTCAGCAGTGTGTGACCAAGAAGAGGAGGAGCCAGAGGCAGCACCAGCATCAGCATCAGCATCAGCATCAGCACCACGAAGAAGGCGAGACAGAGAGGACGAGTTTTTGGACTTGATTAGAGAAGACATATATATATTCTTGTTTAACTTTTTTTCACTTATATTTTTTAAAAGGAAAAAAATTCTGTACATTTATTTCTTTTTATGCAACTTTAAATGTGTAAATAAAAGAGAATTCATTGCTCTGGACATTGTTTATTTTTGTAATGACACTCATAATTTCTACATGAAACAAATTATTCTATACCTTTTTTTCCCCCAACTATTTACAACATATGTTAAACATATCAAAATCAACATAAACATTTAAATTTACAGTACATAAAATAAGAAAAAATGATGTAGACTCTTATTCAGCTGAGTGGGAGACCCTGGTGTGCTGCTGGACCGGGATGGGCACAAGAGAGACCCTGGTAAGGCCTCCTGCTGGTGGGACATCATCTGGGATGCTCTCCAGAGTGTTCGACTGCATATTTTCACTATCCACTAAGTTGTCTACCAACAGGTTTGCAGGGCTGACTCATGGAATAAATATCAAGATACTTTATTACACTAAAGTACTTTTAATAACCACTGATACTGCATTGGGGAAAAACTACTAGTCATATATTTCAAACCTTAGTTAAGCAAAATTATCTTGCATACTCTAATGTCCTTAAGGCATCAAGAGTAAAAGTAAAGGAATTCTGCAGGAAAAAAACATGTCAGGTTTTTTATGATGGTTCTGCTTTTATATTACTGCATATGTTGCATTTTACTTCTGAATATTTTCAAGGTTGATACATTTAAACTATATACTTTTGTGTAGTTTAATGTAAAAAAATGCATCATATTGTAAAATAACATAATTTTGTAGTGTTGCTGTCCTGTGTGGGAAAATTACTTCGAGTATTAACGATGTAGTTCCTTACATACCACCACTGGTTATTTTTAAAATTAAAGTAACAAAATGTAGGCCTATTGTCACAATATTAACAAATTGTTGCTAACTACAGCGTCCCATTTCAAAGGGCGCATCTGAAGCGCTCGGACCGGTCTAGCCTACGGAGGATTGTTCTTGTCGCCTAGCAACAGTGACTGACAGCTGCCGAGGACGAGCGGGATTAACATTCGCACTGGACTTTTTATATTCAACTGGGTTTTATATTCAAATAGGGTTGAAAACCTGTGTAAATATATTTACCATGGTCCATTTATGTGCATAATAAAAAGAATACACTAGCCTACAAAATCGCATCAAGGTAAGATATAAATGAACATTTGAATCTTCGGCTAAGCCGAAAGTACATGACCTGAAACATCCGTACCATGTCCTCCAGTAAAATATAAAACATAAAAATGACAATAGCCAATTCTGGCTCCATAGCTGTTTACTCAATTATATCAAATGAATTATCAGGATGGCAGCATACTCTCGCACCGTTGCTTGGCGCCTGGAGCGGTAATTGGGAACACCTGGCTGCGCAATTAGGAAATCCTATGAAGGCTACATGGTGCGTCGTTCGGAGGACGCATAGGCTGCATCCTTTGAAGTCCGCGGCCTTCGGAGGATGCAGCCTTTACATTGGGACACAGCTAGTGTGTTTTCCCTCACTGCGCCTGTGCGAAAACAGAAGTGTCACCATTTCATCTTTAATGTAGCAAGAAAGAAAACGAAAAGAGGGAGATCTTTAAGTTCTGTAGATATCAAACTAGCCACAAATTACTGCTCCAGTTCGTGTTGCAAAATGAATAAACCATATTACCCATGTCTTTCAAGCCACCTGTGATGTAGCTACACCCTGTCTCTTTTATTAATTTGTTAAACAATGTTCATGTTACACAAGCTGTTTGTGAAATAAAGCTGTTTTTAATTTTCATTGGTGACTGTTACGAGCCCATCAAATGAATTAAAATGGAACATTGTCACGGGTGACAAAAGCGTTTAGCAAGCGGAACCCTTCTTCTGAACCGAGTTTCCTGAGGGAGCGATTTGTATGCAACACATTTGACTCCGGTTCCGGGTGTGGCAGGAATTTTGCCCGGCCTGATTAGCGCTGATGCACTTCAGGTGCGAGAGAGAGACACAGCCTCCACATAGGCTTTCCGCTTGATAAATCAAACATAAAAGGGCCATTGAGAGAAGTGGTTGGGGTTGCGGTCGTTGGTCGGAGTTGTCGTTGTTGGTTCCGTTTGTTTTCTCTGCCGTGAAGTGATCGGGGTGAGAAGTAGGGATGGGGAAATGAAGCCTCATGAATCACTGAGGCTTTCCCCTGACTGTTCCGGGAAAAGATTCAAAGCTTCGAGAGTGTCGAGAACAGCGCTGAGAACAGCGCCATCTGGCGCTTATTTAAAATAAAGCAGCCAGAAGCCTGTTTTAGAAGCTCTGGCAGATGAAGCAACCACAACACACTCCATAGTTTCAATGTTATGTGTACAAATAAAAGCCTTACATGTTTGTGTTTGATTTGTTCATTAAAAAAAAAAATCATTTTCCCATTAAAGTGTGACAATAAAATATAATAGCTTATAAGCTTATGATTCAATAAAATTTAATGTAGGCCTACTCTCTCTCTCTCTCTCTCTCTCTTTCTTTCTTTCCACACACACACACACACACACACACACACACACAATGAATAAGGACATTGTCTGATAGGATCATCTGTTATTAAATGTCAATATCAATAATTGAAAATATCAACCAGACTGAGGCAACAATGACTCGTTAAATACGATCTGAAGTTCGAGCCTTCTGACACCCGAAGCGAAACACGCACGTGACTGGACAGAAAGTGAGGCTTCGTTTGTCATCGATCACGTGACTCTAGTAAACCGACACACGCCTCGATACGGGGCTTCACTAGAAATTGTGTCGCTTATGTGATACGCGCATCGAAGCTTCAGTGTCATATGTAACATCACTAGTGAGAAGGTCTCCTGTTGAAGTGGTCTATATTGGGAGTTAAAATCGGCTGTGGTGAAGCCTCGTTGGGGAAAACCTGCCCATTGGAGTCTGCTGGACGGATTGATCGATTGGATCTGCGCTGAGGAGAGAAAGAGAAAGATAAGTGAACTGATTTCATCTTACAAACAATTGAAAAGCTTGAAGAGGATGCAGAGAATATAGATCTGACGGTTGGGAAAGCTATGTGTTTCAGAGCGTGTTGAAGAGGAACCAAAGATCGAGTATCCTTCACGGGAGTGTAATGAATGGATTGAGGTCTCTGATCAGCCTTATTGTGTGAGTGAATTGCAGTGCTTTTGCCTTATAGATACACATTAATGCATTGCTGTGGATTTGAAGTGAACACATGTGTGGTGTGCTTTTGCTGAGAAGTAGCTTCAACTTCTGCATACGCCTTTGTGAAAAGTTATGATATCTGCTCGACATATTAACCTCTTCTCTGCCTGAGTCCTGTGAGTGTACAGCTATGCTGGTGAAGTACTATTAACCTTCTCTGCCTGAGCCTTGTGAGTGTACAGCTACGCTGGTGAAGTACTATTAACCCCTTCTCTGCCTGAGCCCTGTGAGTGTACAGCTACGCTGGTGAAGTACTATTAACCTCTTCTCTGCCTGAGTCCTGTGAGTGTACAGCTGTGCTGGCGAAATACTATTAACCTTCTCTGCCTGAGAATTGTGAGTGTACAGCTACGCTGGTGAAGTACTATTAACCTCTTCTCTGCTTGAGCCTTGAAGGAATGTATTGTTGGAGAAGAAGCCTTACCTTTCTACTCACCGTCTGAGTCCTGAAGTATGCAGCATCGCTGGTGAAGTAAGCTTTTAGATCACTGTCTCACTACTGTGCACCGACGAAAGTATCCTGTACTGAGGAGAATCCTTACCTTCCCACTTACCGTCTGAGTCCTGAAGTATGCAGTATTGCTGGTGAAGTAAGCTTTCAAATCACTGTCTCACTACTGTGCACCGACGAAAGTATCCTGTACTGGGAAGAATCCTTACCTTCCTACTTACCGTCTGAGTCCTGAAGTATGCAGTATTGCTGGTGAAGTAAGCTTTTAGATCACTGTCTCACTACTGTGCACCGACGAAAGTATCCTGTACTGAGGAGAATCCTTACCTTCCTACTTACCGTCTGAGTCCTGAAGTATGCAGTATTGCTGGTGAAGTAAGCTTTTAGATCACTGTCTCACTACTGTGCACCGACGAAAGTATCCTGTACTGAGGAGAATCCTTACCTTCCTACTTACCGTCTGAGTCCTGAAGTATGCAGTATTGCTGGTGAAGTAAGCTTTTAGATCACTGTCTCACTACTGTGCACCGACGAAAGTATCCTGTACTGAGGAGAATCCTTACCTTCCTACTTACTGTCTGAGTCCTGAAGTATGCAGCATCGCTGGTGAAGTAAGCTTTTAGGTCACTGTCTCACTACTGTGCACTGACGAAAGGATCCTGTGCTGAGAAGAATCCTTACCTTCCTACTTACTGTCTGAGTCCTGAAGTATGCAGCATCGCTGGTGAAGTAAGCTTTTAGATCACTGTCTCACTACTGTGCACCGACGAAAGTATCCTGTACTGAGGAGAATCCTTACCTTCCTACTTACCGTCTGAGTCCTGAAGTATGCAGCATTGCTGGTGAAGTAAGCTTTTAAGTCACTGTCTCACTACTGTGCACCGACGAAAGTATCCTGTACTGGGAAGAATCCTTACCTTCCTACTTACTGTCTGAGTCCTGAAGTATGCAGTATTGCTGGTGAAGTAAGCTTTTAGATCACTGTCTCACTACTGTGCACCGACGAAAGTATCCTGTACTGAGGAGAATCCTTACCTTCCTACTTACCGTCTGAGTCCTGAAGTATGCAGTATTGCTGGTGAAGTAAGCTTTTAGATCACTGTCTCACTACTGTGCACCGACGAAAGTATCCTGTACTGAGGAGAATCCTTACCTTCCTACTTACTGTCTGAGTCCTGAAGTATGCAGTATTGCTGGTGAAGTAAGCTTTTAGATCACTGTCTCACTACTGTGCACCGACGAAAGTATCCTGTACTGAGGAGAATCCTTACCTTCCTACTTACCGTCTGAGTCCTGAAGTATGCAGTATTGCTGGTGAAGTAAGCTTTTAGATCACTGTCTCACTACTGTGCACCGACGAAAGTATCCTGTACTGAGGAGAATCCTTACCTTCCTACTTACCGTCTGAGTCCTGAAGTATGCAGTATTGCTGGTGAAGTAAGCTTTTAGATCACTGTCTCACTACTGTGCACCGACGAAAGTATCCTGTACTGAGGAGAATCCTTACCTTCCTACTTACTGTCTGAGTCCTGAAGTATGCAGCATCGCTGGTGAAGTAAGCTTTTAGGTCACTGTCTCACTACTGTGCACTGACGAAAGTATCCTGTGCTGAGAAGAATCCTTACCTTCCTACTTACTGTCTGAGTCCTGAAGTATGCAGCATCGCTGGTGAAGTAAGCTTTTAGATCACTGTCTCACTACTGTGCACCGACGAAAGTATCCTGTACTGAGGAGAATCCTTACCTTCCTACTTACCGTCTGAGTCCTGAAGTATGCAGCATTGCTGGTGAAGTAAGCTTTTAAGTCACTGTCTCACTACTGTGCACCGACGAAAGTATCCTGTGCTGAGAAGAATCCTTACCTTCCTACTTACTGTCTGAGTCCTGAAGTATGCAGTATTGCTGGTGAAGTAAGCTTTTAGATCACTGTCTCACTACTGTGCACCGACGAAAGTATCCTGTACTGAGGAGAATCCTTACCTTCCTACTTACCGTCTGAGTCCTGAAGTATTGCTGGTGAAGTAAGCTTTTAGATCACTGTCTCACTACTGTGCACCGACGAAAGTATCCTGTACTGAGGAGAATCCTTACCTTCCCACTTACTGTCTGAGTCCTGAAGTATGCAGCATTGCTGGTGAAGTAAGCTTTTAGATCACTGTCTCACTACTGTGCACCGACGAAAGTATCCTGTACTGAGGAGAATCCTTACCTTCCCACTTACCGTCTGAGTCCTGAAGTATGCAGTATTGCTGGTGAAGTAAGCTTTCAAATCACTGTCTCACTACTGTGCACCGACGAAAGTATCCTGTACTGAGGAGAATCCTTACCTTCCCACTTACCGTCTGAGTCCTGAAGCATGCAGTATTGCTGGTGAAGTAAGCTTTCAAATCACTGTCTCACTACTGTGCACCGACGAAAGTATCCTGTACTGGGAAGAATCCTTACCTTCTTACTTACCGTCTGAGTCCTGAAGTATGCAGCATCGCTGGTGAAGTAAGCTTTTAAATCACTCTCATTATTGTGCACTGACGAAAGTACTTTGTACTGAGAAGAATCCTTACCTTCCTACTTATTGACCGAGACCTGAGGAAGACAGCATTGCTGACGAAGTAAGCTCTTGAGTCATTGTTCCACTACTGTGCACCGACGAGAGTTCCCCATGACGACGAAGGCCTAGAAGACATCGAATTCATTAAGATTTGTGCCCTTTTTATATCTTGTGTTCAATAAAGATTATTATTCTTCGGAACTTATCTTGTGTCTGTCGTCCATCTGTCGCGGGCCTGTGGTGTCGGCTCCTCGCGGTGGTGGTGTGTTTAAAGTCCGGTGGCGGCGGGTCATCCGAGGTCCGCCCCGGTGACAACATCATAACATATAAAGACCACAGAGATTCAGTGACGGTGAATAAATTATTTATTTATAAATTATTTAAATAATGAATAATTTGTCATAAGCAGAGCATGGTGGTAAAAGAAAGTAACAAAACAAACAAAAACATTACCCTGCACCCACATATCTACCAGAGAAATAACACTTGCCTACCTCCCATTCGAAAACAAAAGACAATGTTCTCCGTGAGTCTTCCGGGTCCTCTGACTGCTACCCTAACTAATCCTAAACTAAACATGTGAAAAACCCATCACCAATTACCACCAGCTCTAAATAAAGTTATAAACTGAATCTAACAGACGTGCATTCCACTCCGGGAACGGGCTTATGAAACACGATCATGAAGTCGACACAAGAAACTCCATAAAGAGGCATAACGGGCCGAGCACACGAGACACCTAACCTTAACCCTCACCCTAACCCATCTGAAAAATGCATTAAATATAATTCTGAAGAAAGATTGGCAGTAGACGAGTGAATAGACCGGGCTTTACATAAAGGCTGAGTGTATGTAGGGCGAGGGCAGGTTGACACAGACTCAAATATGATTGAATAATGGTCAGAAATGCCAGTATATAAAATTTCTAAATTGAACACAGAAAGACCATACAATAATACCAGATCTAATGTATTGACCCTTGTTGTGAGTAGGATCAGTGATGTGCTGTACAAGGTTTAGTGACTCAGTGAGCGAGATAAATTCATTTACCAGCAGTTTTGATGGACAGCATACATGGAAAATAAAATTCCCAAGAGTGAGGAGTCTGTCACCACGAGACACCAGTCCAGAGAGGAAGTCCGAAAATTGTTGAATAAAATCCTTGTTAAATTTGGGAGGTCTGTAGACGAGTACACAGAAAACAGGACCCAAGATGTCAATTTTTTACAACTGGGCCTCTAAACTGGAATACATGTACATAGGTAGCATTCTGCATTTAAAAGAGTTTTCAAAAACAGTAGCGACGCCACCACCGAGTCCCGAAATCCATGGGGAATTTAGAAAGTTGCAGACTGGCGGTGTTACATCCCCCAAAGCCATTTGTTTGCCGGGGTTTGGTTTACGCTCTGTTGTTATGGATCGCCATCACTGTCCTGCATTCTCATTGGTTTACGCTCTGTTGTTATGGATTGTCATCACTGTCCTGCGTTCTCATTGGTTTAGGCTCTGTTGTTATGTTTCGTCAAAACTGTCCTGCGTTCTAATTGGTTTAAGCTCTGTTGTTATGTATCGCCATCGCTGTCCTGCGTTCTCATTGGTTTAGGCTGTGTTGTTATGAATCGTCATCACTGTCCTGCGTTCTCATTGGTTTAGGCTCTGTTGTTATGAATCGTCATCACTGTCCTGCGTTCTCATTGGTTTAGGCTCTGTAGTTATGGATTGTCATCACTGTCCCGCATTCTCATTGGTTTATGCTCTGTTGTTATGAATTGTCATCACTGTCCTGCATTCTCATTGGTTTAGGCTGTGTTGTTATGAATCGTCATCACTGTCCTGCGCTCTCATTGGTTTAGGCTCTGTTGTTATGAATCGTCATCACTGTCCCGCGTTCTCATTGGTTTAGGCTCTGTTGTTATGGATTGTCATAACTGTCCCGCTTTCTCATTGGTTTATGCTCTGTTGTTATGTAACCATCACTGTCTCGTGTTCTCATTGGTTTATGCCCTATTATTATGGATTGTCATAACTGTCCCGCGTTCTCATTGGTTTAGGCTCTGTTGTTATGAATCGTCATCACTGTCCCGCGTTCTCATTGGTTTACCCCCTGTTGTTATGGATTGTCATAACTGTCCCGCTTTCTCATTGGTTTATGCTCTGTTGTTATGTAACCATCACTGTCTCGTGTTCTCATTGGTTTATGCCCTATTATTATGGATTGTCATAACTGTCCCGCGTTCTCATTGGTTTAGGCTCTGTTGTTATGTTTCATCAAAACTGTTCCGCGTTCTCATTGGTTTAGGCTCTGTTGTTATGTTTCATCAAAACTGTTCCGCGTTCTCATTGGTTTAGGCTCTGTTGTTATGTTTCATCAAAACTGTTCCGCGTTCTCATTGGTTTAGGCCGTGTTGTTATGTATCGTCATCACTGTCCTGCGTTCTCATTGGTTTAGGCTCTGTTGTTATGGATCGTCATCACTGTCCCACGTTCTCATTGGTTTAGGCTCTGTTGTTATGTTTCATCAAAACTGTTCCGCGTTCTCATTGGTTTAGGCCGTGTTGTTATGTATCGTCATCACTGTCCTGCGTTCTCATTGGTTTATGCTCTGTTGTTATGAATTGTCATCACTGTCCTGCGCTCTCATTGGTTTAGGCTGTGTTGTTATGAATCGTCATCACTGTCCTGCGCTCTCATTGGTTTAGGCTCTGTTGTTATGAATCGTCATCACTGTCCCGCGTTCTCATTGGTTTACCCCCTGTTGTTATGGATTGTCATAACTGTCCCGCTTTCTCATTGGTTTATGCTCTGTTGTTATGTAACCATCACTGTCTCGTGTTCTCATTGGTTTATGCCCTATTATTATGGATTGTCATAACTGTCCCGCGTTCTCATTGGTTTAGGCTCTGTTGTTATGTTTCATCAAAACTGTTCCGCGTTCTCATTGGTTTAGGCTCTGTTGTTATGTTTCATCAAAACTGTTCCGCGTTCTCATTGGTTTAGGCCGTGTTGTTATGTATCGTCATCACTGTCCTGCGTTCTCATTGGTTTAGGCTCTGTTGTTATGGATCGTCATCACTGTCCCACGTTCTCATTGGTTTAGGCTCTGTTGTTATGTTTCATCAAAACTGTTCCGCGTTCTCATTGGTTTAGGCTCTGTTGTTATGTTTTATCAAAACTGTTCCGCGTTCTCATTGGTTTAGGCCGTGTTGTTATGTATCGTCATCACTGTCCTGTGTTCTCATTGGTTTAGGCTCTGTTGTTATGGATCGTCATCACTGTCCTGCGTTCTCATTGGTTTAGGCTCTGTTGTTATGGATCGTCATCACTGTCCCACGTTCTCATTGGTTTAGGCTCTGTTGTTATGTTTCATCAAAACTGTTCCGCGTTCTCATTGGTTTAGGCTCTGTTGTTATGTTTTATCAAAACTGTTCCGCGTTCTCATTGGTTTAGGCTCTGTTGTTATGTTTCATCAAAACTGTTCCGCGTTCTCATTGGTTTAGGCTCTGTTGTTATGTTTTATCAAAACTGTTCCGCGTTCTCATTGGTTTAGGCCGTGTTGTTATGTATCGTCATCACTGTCCTGCGTTCTCATTGGTTTAGGCTCTGTTGTTATGGATCGTCATCACTGTCCTGCGTTCTCATTGGTTTAGGCTCTGTTGTTATGGATCGTCATCACTGTCCCACGTTCTCATTGGTTTAGGCTCTGTTGTTATGTTTCATCAAAACTGTTCCGCGTGCTCATTGGTTTAGGCTCTGTTGTTATGTTTTATCAAAACTGTTCCGCGTTCTCATTGGTTTAGGCCGTGTTGTTATGAATCGTCATCACTGTCCTGCGTTCTCATTGGTTTAGGCTCTGTTGTTATGGATCGTCATCACTGTCCCACGTTCTCATTGGTTTAGGCTCTGTTGTTATGGATCGTCATCATCGACAAGGAGTTGTGTAGCTCTGAAAGGAAGGGCCTGATCCTCCTAATGTTGTACAATACAAATCTACATGACCGGGCAGTTCTAGCAATGTGGTCTGTAATACTGTAATTTTCCAGATGTGCTGGATTTAGAGTGGGTTTCTCTTTTAGTAAAGAGAGAGAATGGGAGAAGGAAGTTTGTGTGAGGTGGACCTGGTCACCACAGACCCAAATCTTCTCAGCTGTTGCTACTGTCATATGCTGCACTGTCTCTTCATGTGGCACATTATGTTTGGCACATTGTATGGGTCACTATATTATAACAAGGTAATACAATGTGTAATCAAGTGATGACTGATTAACAGTAATGTAAATGCTAAATGTCCTAATACCTGTTGATGATACTACAACAATGCAAAGCATATGCTCTTAACCTTGCAGTGTTTCACATATCATGTAAGACTCAATTTCTCTATTTCTTTGCACAAAACTCTCCAGAAAGTGTCATTTAATGTTTTATTTTTCAAATAAAATTCCAGAGGGGGGCATACTCCCTCCCCACCACCACATAATAAATCCCAATTTAACCCCTGCTGATAACGGTCAGATAAGTATGATTTAAATCATGCTATTGCAATTCCACTAATGCCAACATCATTTTCGAGTCTATCTAAAAGAATGTTGTGGTCAATGGTGTCAAATGCAGCACTTAGATTGAGTAACACTAATAGAGAGACACAACCACGATCGGATGATAAGAGCAAATCATTTATAATGGTTTCTTTTTTCTTTTCTTTTTTTACCATTTATTATGGTACGGTCTAAATCCTGACTGAAAATCCTCGCAGATATCATTTCTTTCTAAAAAGGAACATAGTTGTGGGGATACCGCCTTTTCTAGTATCTTTGACAGAAAAAGTAGATTTGAGATCAGCCTGTAATTGACTAATCATAGCCAGCTGAAAGGTTTTTAGTACGTATCCTAGTGAGAAAGATGAATTAATGATATTAAGAAGAATTAACATTCTGACTCATTCTGCTAGCACAGGACACACACACACACACACACACACACACACACACATATATCAGTAATATAAAAGGTAAAAGATAATATAATAGTTAAATACAACTTTGCACTTTTTAGTATTTTGAGTTTCAACTTCATGGTCAAGTCAAGTCAAGTCATCTTCATTTATATAGCGCTTTTAACAATGTAGATTGTTTCAAAGCAGCCTTACAGATATATTACAATATTTTCACAATTACTAATGTCTATCCTCTGAAAACTTGCTTTAACTTTTTCTTTCAGTGAACATGTAGATTGATTTGCTGAGCATTGTATTAACCTTCTCTCAACCTTTACTCCAAAACACACTGACACTGCCTGTTGATATTGTTTTAAATCACATCTTACCTGGAGTCTCTGTTCCTCATATGGTAAGAAGTCTGAGGCTGTAGTTGAAATGTCTCATGAAAAAGTGTGTTGTCAGAAAAAAGTATTCTCAGAAATGTTGAGAAAGGTTGGAGGGGAGGTGCCCCAGTGGTCATTGCCCCTTTGACCTTGAAATGCTTTCTGGCAGTATACAATCATTTTTGGCAGTATACTGTGTTTGTGTGGCTACAGTGCCAGGGCTGAATTTTTGTCCCAGTTAGCCCCTGCATATAGGCCTATGTAACAGGTACAGAAAGTGTACTGTTAAATGTATGTATAGTTTATTAGAATTCTCACAAAATTGTTCGTTTACATGTACCTGATATGACTGCCTAAGTGAAATGAGTACCTTTCCCTTTAATTGATGTGATGTCATGAGTCAATACAATTTCCTGTTCTGTCCCCTCCTCTTCCTCTTTGCATTGGTGACGCACTGAAGTGGTGAGGTTATTTTGGGCTCCTGTTAATCTAAATTAATCTTTATTTTAATCATTGCTTTTATGTCTATATTTTCACTCTAATTTATGTATATAATATTATTTTACCTATCTGTGTGGTTATTTTTGTCATTTCACCCCGATTGAGATATATTTTTGCATCTGAGCCTAAATGTGAAACGAGAGCACATGTGACAACTGTACATCACATTTGTTTTATAGAGTTAAAGAGGGCGAATCTCACTAAGAGGCTGATTACATTTGTGTGTACATCAGGTATGTTCTGTTATAACATTTTATCGTTATGTGATTTATTCTTCTTTGCATTGGTGACGCACTGAAGAGAGTTAAAGAGGGCGAATCTCACTAAGAGGCTGATTACATTTGTTTGTACATCAGGAATAAAAGATCGGTGAAACTGCGAATGCTGTCTTGTTCTTCTCATATCAACCAAAACACAACGCAGACAACAGACCAGTTACACCTACAATATACATTATATTCTGTATCAGATTATGTTATCTTATATCCCACCTGGATTTAATACATAAGCAAATATAGCAGACAATATAATCAGGGCATGGAGGCGCCGGCGCGATCACTTGCATTGCACGTGAACTGAAGCTCGTCTCATAAATGAACCAAAACTCAGCGTATAGGCTACATGCCTCACAGACATGAGAAATATATCATTTGTGCCAATGAGGCCACAACTCGTGTGATGTGTAGTCTGGTAAACAGATTCACATACTGATCAATGATATAAAATATACAAGTATGTGATCATAATTAAAGTAATTGAGAAGAATATTTTAGGTGTTCTGTTTAAAATATATATAATTTATATTATAGGGATGTGTAGTGTTAAATCATTTAAATAATGCTTCCTCAATAATCATTTCCCTTTTTATCCATCGGATGAGGTTTACATTTTTTTTATACTGCATGACATTCGAAGCTTCTAACGTCATTAATCACATGGTAGTGTAATTTCAATACAAGCATCGGTACAGTGTGTGATACAATAGTGCTACAAGGCATAAAGGCAGGGTAGGCAGGTTTTTTCTAAAAAACTTTTTCCCACTTTTTCTCTGCCATAATTGTGATTCTTCCTAGCTTCCATGCCTCTTCCCCTCCTGCAGGTGTGCGCATGTGGGCAGCTCCTGTAGCGGCAGGGGTGGTAGCCAAGGTAGCGAGGGAGAGTGACAGTCACCCAGCCAATCATTTCATTCGTTCCGAATGGAAATAAGTAGCTGTGTTTATTGCAGCCCTGAGAGGACTACAGACACTCGATAATTATGTATTGGTATATAAAGACAGTTTAAACAAATTTTGGAAAAAGTTTTTTAGAAAAAACCTGCCTACCCTGCCTTTAAGCCTTGTAGCACTATTGTATCACACACTGTACCGATGCTTGTATCGAAATGACACTACCATGTGATTGATGACGTTAGAAGCTTCGAATGTCATGCAGTATAAAAAAAATGTAGTATGGCAATAAATCAATAACAAAAAGAACCGAGCACACAACTGATGCTGGCTCGCGCTGTAAATGACTTTCGCAAGAGGATAACAGATCTACACGTGATAAAACGGGAACTTGCGAGTTCATTCAAACCCTGCACGTGCGCATGACATCTCCTCAGCACGCAATACAAGCCCTCGCCCTCGCGCGTGCGCGCATGATCATTCCCCATGCTCTCGCGCTTGATCTCCCCTCGCCTGCTGCTTCTGCTCGCTTGAACACTTTTATTTTTGGCAGTCGAGGGGCGGGACTTACTGTTTTAATAACCTCAAATGTCATTGGAAGTCAGTTGTGATTGGACGCCTGACCAATGACCCGTAATTCACTTGAAAGTCTTACTAGTGATTGCATCATGTTGTTAAGAGATATTTACAGACTGTTATGAGGCATTTTAATGGTTATTAGCATTGTAAATCTACCAAAACTCTTAAACATTTTTACATTTTATATTTATAACACTTTGATTTGTGTTATTGGCATTAAAATATCTAAACGAAATTGGAGAAAAATGGGAATGCAAAGTCATATTTGCTGTAGTTCACCACTACATTACCACTATACTTCCATTCGACACTATTTACGTTTACCCAACCAAAATTATATTGGATCTGAGAACCTCATAAATGTAAAAAGTGTCCATTAAATAGTTGTAAATATAACAAGGGCTTGAGATGAAAGATAAATTACTTGTTTAAATCAATAAGCAAGAGTTGTTGTGTAAGCTTTTTGTTATCATCCTATGTATTACTATTATGTCAATTTCGAGTGGGTCATTATTAGGGATGGGTGCCGAAACCCGGTATTAAACGGGCCCCGGTGCTGAATTATGAAAGACTGCTGGATCGATAAGCTCGGACGTTATCGGTTCTGCTGTCAGTACTGGAGAAATTAAGAAAGTACACGCGCTTTTTATTATTGCTATTAAGAAATTATTATCTTGCAAATGTAATCTTGCCAGCCACTTCTATATATAATAATATTGAACCATTTGTCTGTGATGCAATTTTGCTAAAGAGAGAGAGTGTGTGAGAGAGAGAGCGATCTTTCACACGGAGCCACGGCGCGCACAACACAACAGCCCTGCTTAAAGGTGCCCTAGAATTTGAAATTGAATTTATCTTGGCATAGTTAAATAACAAGAGTTCAGTACATGGACATGACATACAGTGAGTCTCAAACACCATTGTTTTCTCCTTCTTATTTAAATCTCATTTTTGAAAAACACCCCTGAAAAATAGGCGAATCTCCACATAACACCAACTGTGACACAACAGTCAACAATGGATGCATGTGTGTGGTAGAAATTTGGAGTTATCTGAAGAAAATATTGTGAAAGGCTTATTTGCTGCATGCATTTTCGTGTTGGATAGCCGCAGATGTGGAACTTCATCGCCGAGGAAGCACGCAGATAACTGTGGTAACCAAGCAGTTCTATCGAACAGTATTTGTCAAATTTAACACAGTTAAGTATGTGTGGTGTGCAGGGCGTGTTTGAACCCAAAATTGTCAGATGTAGGCTAGACGAAATTGCGTGGCAGATATAGTGTTGTAGCCGCGTCTGTTCGATTGGTAAAATGTGATAAGGTACTCAGTTTTGTGGTAACGTTAGCCATGTTCTTCATGTACCGGCCTTTTGACAGCTTCGGCTGAAGTTGTCCTTGTGTTAATTGTCGTGTAATAACTTCTGTATGACCTGGCAATAAACATTTTTGTAATTGTGTCTTTAATCTGATTGGCTAAACTTATTTTATTTCGGGTGCGGGTCGGGTGGTCGGTTCTATTTTAACCGGGTCGTGTGCGGATTTTAATTAGTGCTGCTGTCGGAAAACGGGTCGGATGCGGTTTGAAGCACTGCGGGTACGGGCGGGTGCGGATTTACAAAATCGGACCCGTGCAGGACTCTGATGTACGGTTGAACGCCTAATCTCTCCATTGTCACGCTGAACATCAGGGACTGTTTGCTGTCACTCTGAGCTACTGTAATGAGCCTGCAGTGAAACAGCCAATCAGAGCAGAACTCCTCATTACTATTCATGACCCTTCCAAATAAGGTAAAAACAGACCATTTCATTCTAGGGCCAATTTCTAGGGTTGAAAATGGACCTGTAAAACCATATCTGGACATTTTAAATGCCCTTAAATAAGCCATACCCTCTATGTAGATATCAGAGACAAAATTAAAATATTATTTCAACACATTCTAGGGCACCTTTAATGAGTGACGATGAGGACAGAACTAAACATTCAAACGGTTACATCTTTGATATTAAACTAATTTTATTTTAGATTTAGATTTTGGCTTCCAATGATTATAAAAAAGAAGATATTTGAGGTATAACCATTAAAAACTAAAGCCGCATTCTCTCCAGCGCAACTTCCTTAACTTCACGGCGGTGCGCTGTCATTTCTCCCTAAATCCCAAAGTAATGGCAGAATCTGCACAATCGGTGATTGTTGTAAAATGTAGTCTTTACTGTTGCTAAACTGCGGGATGCGTTTGATAATAAAAGGCTATTAAAAGTACGCAAAATTGACGCAATAGACGCTGTTCCAAATGTGGCGCGCGCTCCAAAACACACCACAACGAGACAAGCAACGGATATTTGAAGAGTTTGGTTCCAAAACGCTATAAATCCAAAATTGGTAAATTGAGAAAAAAGGCATTTTCTTTCCCAAAAGACTGTTTGTATGAAAACTGTTATTTTCTGTTTCAAACTGTAATATATCATTATGAGTTTGTAATAACATAAAAAATCAAATCCATATTTTGATTTTAAACATTTATTAAACAAAGAAAAAAAAATTTCTCCAAAATGTAATATATCCATAACACGTTTTCCCCCAAAATGCTACAAATCCATTTCATCAACAAAAACTCACTTTCTGTATGAAATTGAGCAAAGACATAACAATAAATAACAAGGAAAGGTTGTCTATACATATGACAAACCCCAAACTTGAACAACATCACTTATATTAAACCATTAAACCAATTTTTAAAAGTACATTCATCTCGCTGCCTTTTTCAGATTGCATTAATTTCAGTCTGATATTAATGCTGTTAACAGCAAGATTTCAAGTTCATCCTGAACTTGTACGTAACATTAGAGCAAAATTTTGTTTCTGTTGCTTTCATCTTGTTATTCTGTACACTACATTAATTCACTTTTCAAAACAATGTACGAAACTGTACAATTATTTAGTTAAATATTATTAAATAGTAAGTTATCTATACATACAAGTCCCAAACTTGGACAACAGATTTCTAAAAAATACATCCATCACAATGCTTCATAAAAATATGTTCATAAAAACAATATTTCTGTGTCATTAAAAAACATAACAATATTTCTGTGCAAAATATAACTTTAAATAAACGATACATCTGTGTGAGATTGTGCAACATAACTAGGCTATAAGCAAACATGACAGTCGATTTACATAACAATGGCAACTTGAACAAATTTCTTATAGTGGAACACAGATATATGAAATACATTAATCATGTTGCAGTGCATGTCATTCATTCATTCATTCATTTATTTATTTATTTATCTATTTATCTATCTATCTATCTATCTATCTATCTATCTATCTATCTATCTATCTATCTATCTATCTATCTATCTATCTATCTAATTATTATGGACAACTACAATTCAGTGCCATTGTGAAGTGCCATTATCTAGACACACCCAACCACACACAGACTTTCTCCCCACTCACTTAACTCCTCCTCCTGTTTGCTCAGGTCTTTCTCACATACACACGTGTACACACACACTTGTTATGCACTGAAACAGTGAACTCAAAAGGCACAATCGGCAGAATTATTCTTCATGGCTGTCGCGGTCGGCATCATTTACAATGAGTGCTCCATCATAGAAGGTACACACAGTGTTACTGGCACCAATTTCAGCAAGCAAGTTAAGCACATCCTTTCTTTTTCAGAATCAGAATCAGAATCAGAAAGAGCTTTATTGCCAAGTGTGCTTGTGTTACAGAGCAGGCTTCCGCACCGCCTCCTCTTCACCACCGGAGGGAACCTTCCCCAGAATATTAACTTTACCCATTGAACTCCATTTCCCATAATACCGTTTACCTGGGACTGATTGCGTTACACACCTGCACCTCATTTACACACACTCATATAAACCACTTCCACGCACACATTCAATGCGAAGTCTTGATTCTGCCCTGGCCATCATTTCTGAGCGTTTATTCCCGTGTTTGATTTCTGTTATTGACCTTGGACTGTTTATCGTTTCGGATTCTCTGCTGCCTGCCCTGACCTGGATTGTCTATTGATTCCTGATTCTTGCTGCCTGCCTCGACCCCTGCCTGTTCACCTGGTTTGTCTCTGCCTAGCCTGCTTTGCCCTGTCTGCTGTGTTTGACCCTGCCTGTCTTGTCTACTCTCTAATAAAGCTGCAAATGGATCCCACTGTCTCTGCCTCTTCGCAACAGAAGACTTCGCCACTTATGGATCCAGCAGCAGTCATGCAGATCACCACTGAACTATCTGCTCAAGCATCACAGTTATCTCTTCATCATCATCAGCTGAGTCGTCTTACCTCCCTCACTGAGGAACTCGTTCAAACACTACAAGCTCTCCGAACTTCCAGTCACGCTCCTTCGGAACAAGCACAGAGTGCATCAGCACATCCCGTCAGTACTTCAATCAACACTCGTCTTGCCTTCCCGGAGAAGTATGACGGTGATCCCACTAAATGCAAGGGGTTTCTGTTACAGTGCAATCTCTATATCGATCAGCAACCTTCATTATACTCTAACGATGCTGGACGCATCGCGTTTGTCTGTTCACTATTGACTGGAAAGGCACTTGAATGGGTCACGGCAGTTTGGAGACCAGAGGGTTCATCATTTTCCTCATTCAGAGCATTCCTTCAACAATTCCGTAATGTCTTTGAACACTCCACAGCAGAAGGAGATCCGGGAGAACAATTGTTAAAACTCTCTCAAGGAAGGAACACCGCTGCTGATTACGCTCTCACTTTTCGCACTCTCGCTGCACAAACCAACTGGATAGAGGATACCCTCAAAACTCTGTTCAGAAAAGGTCTCACAGTCGAACTACAGTCTGAATTGGCCTGCCGAGATGAGGGTAGGAGCTTGAACGAATACATCAATCTCACTATCCAGGTTGACAATCTCATGCATTCTCGACGCCGAGTCAGAACACCCCTATACACCGCTCACGAATCCACTACAATGCACGAACCAATGCAGCTGGGATTTACTCATCTTTCACCTGAAGAACGAGAACGTCGCCAGCAGAACCGTCTTTGCCTGTACTGTGGTCAACCAGGTCACATGAAAGCTTCCTGCCCTGTTCGTCCTGTCAGCAAACCTCAATCGGTGAGTTCTCACACCAAAGAGAATTTATTCACATCCAGTATCCTGTTACCCATTCGCCTGCACATCAAAAACCGAACTATTGTCACTACTGCCATGCTCGACTCAGGAGCCACAGGAAACTTCATTTCTCATGAATTCACGTCATTACATCAACTAAAATTAAATCCCTGTGAGTCTTCTCTGACAGTGGAGGCGCTAGATGGCCATCCCATCGGAGGAGGAAAAGTTCATCGTTTGACTGAAGAGATCAAGATGCACGTCGGTACCCTGCACTCAGAAACCATTCAGTTTTATGTCATCCAGGCCCCTCATCACTCTATTATCCTCGGTCTACCCTGGTTACGCACCCATAATCCACACATTTCTTGGAGAGATGGCCAGATCACACAATGGGGTGAGCACTGTCATGAACACTGTCTCTCGAAAATCACTCGAGTTTCTCAACCTGTTTCCATCGTGTCCCCTCCTGATAACCAAGAAGTAAAACTACCCTCCGAATATGCAGACCTCACTGAAGTATTCAGCAAAAAGAAAGCCTCTCAACTTCCTGAACATCGCTCTGTTGACTGTGCCATCGAACTCACTCCAGGTTCCACACCACCCAAGGGTAGAATTTTTCCCCTGTCGCAACCCGAATCTAATGCCATGAAACTTTACATCCAAGAGGAACTAGCCAAGGGTTTCATTAGACCATCAACTTCTCCAGCATCCGCCGGGTTTTTCTTTGTGAAGAAAAAGGATGGAGGTTTGAGACCCTGCATTGACTATCGTGGACTGAATGACATCACTGTCAAATTTCGTTATCCTTTACCTTTGGTTCCAGCTGCTCTCGAACAACTTAGACAAGCCAAATATTATACCAAGTTGGATCTTCGCAATGCATACAATTTAATTCGGATTCGTGAGGGTGACGAATGGAAGACAGCATTCTCCACCAGTAGCGGGCACTACGAATACTTGGTTATGCCCTTCGGCCTGGCTAACAGTCCTTCAGTGTTCCAATCGTTCATGAACGACGTGTTCCGGGACATGTTGGACAGATGGGTGATTGTCTACATCGACGACATCCTGGTGTACTCAAACTCCTTAGAAGAACACATTCACCATGTCAGAACGGTCCTAAAACGTCTGCTACAATACCAACTCTACGCGAAAGCAGAGAAGTGTGAATTTCATCGAACCAGCACTTCATTTCTGGGTTATGTAATCAGCCAAGAAGGGGTGGCAATGGATGATAAGAAGGTCAAGGCGGTACTGGAATGGCCATTACCCCAAACCGTCAAAGAACTGCAACGCTTCCTAGGGTTCGCCAACTTCTACAGACGTTTCGTCAGAAATTTCAGCATCATAGCCACTCCTCTAACTACCATGACCAAACGCCACACGTCTCGTCTGACCTGGTCCCCTGAAGCTCAACAAGCCTTTGAAAAGCTAAAGACCCAATTTACCTCCGCTCCCATTCTTCGACACCCAGATCCCACACGTCAATTCATTGTGGAGGTGGATGCCTCCAATACCGGGGTCGGAGCCATTCTGTCTCAACGCCAAGGTAACCCTGAAAAAATGTTTCCCTGTGCCTTCTTCTCCCGAAAACTATCCTCAGCAGAGAGAAACTATGACGTGGGAAACCGCGAATTGTTGGCCATGAAACTCGCCCTCGAGGAGTGGCGACACTGGCTGGAAGGTGCTGCTCAACCCTTCATTGTCCTCACTGATCATAAGAACCTTGAATACCTTCGATCAGCTAAACGTCTGAATCCTCGTCAGGCTAGATGGGCTCTATTCTTCACCAGATTTCAATTCACTGTCTCCTTTCGACCAGGATCAAAGAACGTAAAAGCAGACGCTCTCTCCCGCCAAGCAGAAGAACCCACTCAACTTCTCCCCAACGACACCATCATTCCTGAGAGTCTCCTGGTAGCCCCGGTACAGTGGGACATAATCACAGAAATTGAACAGTTCAACCACCAAGCAGAACTTCCATCCGAATGCCCCGAAAACCTTCTGTACGTTCCAGAACCTTTGCGCTCAAGACTACTCGACCAAGTACATTCTGCACCCAGCTCAGGACATCCCGGAATCACGGCTACTATCCATCTACTTCAGAACCGCTTCTGGTGGTCAACTTTACAATCAGATACCATAACTCACATCAAGAACTGCATAACTTGTAATACCTCCAAGTCTTCCAGACGACTCCCAGCAGGTCTCTTAACTCCTCTGCCTACACCTCAACGCCCCTGGTCTCACATAGCCATCGACTTCATCACAGACTTACCACCTTCACAAGGCCATACCACCATACTCACCATAGTAGATCGATTCTCCAAAGCCTGCCGGTTAATCCCTCTTCCCAAACTCCCCACTGCATTAGAGACTGCTGAATTACTCTGCAACCAGGTTTTCCGTTTCTACGGCCTTCCTGATGACATAGTCTCTGACCGAGGACCCCAATTCACTTCCCGGGTATGGACATCCTTTTTCAAACACCTCAATGTCAACATCAGCCTTACCTCTGGTTATCATCCCCAGTCCAACGGACAAACAGAACGTCTTAATCAAGATGTAATTCGCTTCCTGCGCTCCTATTGTCAGCAACACCAAACCGAGTGGAGCCGGTATCTGTTCTGGGCTGAATACGCTCAGAACTCTTTGGTCAAACCTGCTACAGGCATCACTCCTTTCAAGTGCATCCTGGGCTTCCAACCTCCACTTTTCCCCTGGTCCGGTGAACCCACTGACTTACCATCTATCACAGAATGGTTACAAAAGAGTGAAGAGGTCTGGGATCAAGCACACACTCATCTCCTCCATGCCGTCAGACGTCAAGAGGTCCAGGCTAATCGTCACCGTCGCCCCGCTCCAGTTTATCAACCCGGCCAGTGGGTTTGGCTCTCTACCAGAGATCTCAGACTTCGACTTCCATGTCGCAAACTCAGTCCCAGGTTTGTTGGTCCGTTCCAAATTCTCAGACAAATTTCCCCTGTATCTTTTCGACTTGATTTGCCCGCTAATTACCGTATTTCTCCTACATTCCATGTATCACTCCTGAAACCTGCCGGTGGTCCGAGAGGAGAGTCGGAGGAGGGAGTCGCGGCTCCAGACCCCCCATCCATCCTGGTTGATGGCGAGGAGGCGTACCGTGTGCACGAGTTGCTGGACTCCAGGCGCCGGGGTAACGTCCTCCAGTATCTGGTTGACTGGGAGGGGTACGGTCCGGAGGAGCAATCCTGGGTCAACGCTGGAGATATCCTAGACCCCACACTCACGGAAGAGTTTCATCGGATGCATCCGGAAAAACCGGCCCCTCGACCTCGTGGAAGACCCCGGCGTCGTTTGCCTTCTCGCCTCAGGAGCTGCTCGCAGAGGGGGGGCTCTGTTACAGAGCAGGCTTCCGCACCGCCTCCTCTTCACCACCGGAGGGAACCTTCCCCAGAATATTAACTTTACCCATTGAACTCCATTTCCCATAATACCGTTTACCTGGGACTGATTGCGTTACACACCTGCACCTCATTTACACACACTCATATAAACCACTTCCACGCACACATTCAATGCGAAGTCTTGATTCTGCCCTGGCCATCATTTCTGAGCGTTTATTCCCGTGTTTGATTTCTGTTATTGACCTTGGACTGTTTATCGTTTCGGATTCTCTGCTGCCTGCCCTGACCTGGATTGTCTATTGATTCCTGATTCTTGCTGCCTGCCTCGACCCCTGCCTGTTCACCTGGTTTGTCTCTGCCTAGCCTGCTTTGCCCTGTCTGCTGTGTTTGACCCTGCCTGTCTTGTCTACTCTCTAATAAAGCTGCAAATGGATCCCACTGTCTCTGCCTCTTCGCAACAGCTTGCACCCACAAGGAATTTTTCTTGGTACTGAAGCTTCCAGTGCACATATACAAATACAAATACAACAAGAACATAGTAATACAAATTCTAAGAATAAAAATATATAAAAAATAAATAAAAATAGTATAAAAGTAAAAAAGTAGGGTCACAGTTGGGTTTAGTCTTAATAAACATTTACAGATTATGAACATATTTACAGTATTTTGAGTAGTATGAATAATATAAATATAAATATCACCTGAATTAGAGAATATTACACTAGACAGTGGGAGTCTAGCGCATGTTACAGATTATAAACATATTTACAGTATTTTGAGTAGTATGAATAATATAGATATAAATATCACCTGAGTTTATTGCACTAGACAGTGGGAGTATTGCACTTACAGGCATATGCTTTGGGGGGCATGTTAAGTGTTCAGAAGGGAAATGGCCTGTGGAAAGAAACTGTTCCTGTGCCTGGATGTTCTTGTGGCCAGTGATCTGTGTCGCCGTCCTGACGGTAACAGTTCAAACAGGGGGTGTCCAGGGTGAGTGGAGTCCGTGATGATTTTACCTGCTCTCTTCCTCACTCTGGAAGAGTACAGGTCCTGGAGGGTTGGCAGGGGGGCACCAATAATCCTCTCTGCAGTCCGGACTGTCCGTTGTAGTCTCCTGATGTCCGATTTGGTAGCTGAACCAAACCAGACAGTGATGGAAGTGCTTAAAACAGACTCAATGACGGCTGAGTAGAACTGGATCAGCAGCTCCTGTGGCAGATTGAACTTCTTCAGCTGGCGAAGGAAGTACAGTCTCTGCTGGGCCTTTTTCACAATGGAGTCAATGTGATTTGCCCACTTCAGGTCCTGGGAGATGGTAGAGCCCAGGAACCTGAATGACTCCACTGCTTCCACAGTGCTGTTCATGATGGTGAGAGGGGGGAGTGCTGGGGTGTTTCTCCTGAAGTCCACGATCATCTCCACTGTTTTGAGCGTGTTCAGCTCAAGGTTGTTATAACTGCACCAGACAGCCAGCTGTTCAACCCCCAGTCTGTAAGCAGACTCGTCACCATTTTGGATGAGACCGATGACAGTGGTGTCGTCTGCAAATTTCAGGAGCTTGACAGAGGGGTCTTTAGAAGTGCAGTCATTAGTGTACAGGGAGAAGAGCAGTGGGGAGAGAACGCACCCTTGGGGGGCGCCAGTGCTGATGGTGAGGGTCCTGGATGTGAGTTTCCCCAGTCTCACTAGCTGCTGCCGGTCCGTCAGGAAGCTGGAGATCCACTGACAGATTGTGGATGGCATGGAGAGCTGAGTCAGTTTGGCTGTGAGAAGATCAGGGATGATGGTATTGAAGGCCGAACTGAAGTCCACAAATAAGATCCGTGCATAAGTCCCAGGTCTGTCAAGATGTTGCAGGATATAGTGCAGTCCCATGTTGACTGCATCATCCACAGACCTGTTTGCTCTGTAAGCAAACTGAAGGGGATCCATCAGGGGTCCGGTGATGTCCTTCAGATAGGCCAACACCAGTCTTTCAAACGACTTCATGACCACAGACGTGAGAGCGACAGGTCTGTAGTCATTAAGTCCAGTGATTTTAGTTTTTTTGGGAACCGGAATGATAGTGGAGCGTTTGAAGCAGCAGGGAACTTCACACTGCTCCAATGATCTGTTGAAGATCTGCGTGAAGACTGGGGCCAGTTGGTCAGCACAGGCTTTTAGACAAGCAGATGAGATGCCGTCTGGGCCTGAAGCTTTCCTAGTCTTCTGTTTTTTGAAGACTCTGCTCACGTCCTCCACACAGACCTTAAGCTCAGGTTGGATGGCAGAAGGGGGGAGGAGAGGGGTTGCAGGAGGTGATGGTGGATGTGTGAAGTGCACATCAGAGCGGGTGTGGGGTGTGAGTCTGGGCTTCTCAAACCTGCAATAGAATGCATTGAGAGTGTCAGCCAGTTGTTGATTCTCCACAGATGGGGGGGATGGTGACTTGTAGTTGGTGATGTTCCTCAGGCCTCTCCAGACTGATGCCGGGTCGTTGGCTGAAAACTGGTTTTTCAGCTTTTCAGAGTAGCTTCTTTTAGCAACTCTGATCTCCTTTGTCAGTTTGTTTCTGGCCTGGTTATACAAGATTTTATCCCCACTTCTGTAAGCATCCTCTTTGGCATGACGAAGCTGTTTGAGTTTCCCAGTAAACCATGGTTTATCATTAGTGAATGATAAGAATGTCCTGGTAGGAATGCATGTATCCTCACAGAAACTGATATATGATGTTACAGTATCTGTGAGCTCATCCAGATCGGTGGCTGCATCTTCAAAAACAGTCCAATCAGTGCAATCGAAGCAGGCCTGTAGATCCTGCTCTGCTTCGTTGGTCCATCTTTTTACAGTCCTTAATACAGGTTTAGCTGATTTCAGTTTCTGCCTGTAGGTCGGTATAAGATGAACCAAACAGTGATCAGAGAGCCCCAAAGCTGCCCGTGGGACGGAGTGATACGCATTCTTTATCGTGGTGTAACAGTGGTCCAATATATTACTGTCTCTGGTAGGACATGTAACATGCTGTCTGTATTTTGGCAGTTCACGGGAGAGATTTGCTTTGTTAAAATCCCCAAGAATGATTAAAAGAGAGTCTGGGTACCTTTGTTCCATTTCAGCTATATGTTCAGCCAGCTGTTGTAGCGCCGCGCTCACACACGCGTCTGGAGGAATGTAAACATTCGCGAGAATGAATGAGGAAAACTCCCGCGGCGAGTAGAAAGGTTTACAGTTTATGAAATGCGCCTCTAAATTAGGAGAGCACATCTTCTTCAGTGTTGTTACATCTGAACACCAACTTTCGTTAATGTAGAAACACAATCCACCACCTCTCGTTTTCCCCGTTAGTTCCGCGATGCGATCCGCTCGGAACAGCTGGAAGCCCGGCAGATGTAGTGCGTTGTCCGGTATGGCTTCACTCAGCCAGGTTTCAGTGAAGCACAGAGCAGCGGAGTTTAAAAAGTCCTTGTTAGTGCGGGTGAGGAGAAGAAGTTCGTCCATTTTGTTAGGAAGAGATCGGAGATTCGCAAGATGAATACTGGGTAGTGCAGTGCGGAGGCCGCGCTCGCGGAGTTTAACCAGCGCGCCGGCGCGCTTCCCGCGTTTGCGTCTGACCGCGCGTTTTAACAACACCGCTGCCCCTCCAACGAGAATGTCCAGTAAAACGTCTGAGTAATCAAAATCTGTAAAAAACTTGTCTGGTGTGTGTTTCCTAATGTCCAGAAGTTCGTCTTTGGTGAAACTGATAGGAAAAGAATGACTAAACGCAGAACAAACGAACAAAAACAACACAATGACTGGAGAGCTCCACACCGAGGCAGCCATCCGCGGCGCCATCTTGGATGTTTATCTGCATCCTTCACTGTGCTTACATTTGGGAGCTGACTCGGCTTGAAGTTTGCCCAGTTCTGTCCTCACTTCAAAACCGAGTGATAGCAGAAGTCACTGTTGTACACAGTCTTGAATCCAAGTTTGTCATTCCTCAATTCCAGCATTCTAGCATCACTGAGCTTGAATGACTTCTGTGGCTTTACAAAAGCCTGTGTTGCCTTCTTGAAATTATAAGCTTGCCAGTCCTGGCCGTAGACATGGACATGTCCATGGTTCCTCAAAATGTCATAGTACTCCTCTGGCATGAGGATGGTATTGTGCTTTCGAATCTGCTGCTCAATCCTCCCGAAAACGCGGTCGACAGGAAGGAAACTGTGTCCCCTGATGGGAAACACATAATTCAGTGATCATATTCGGAAAAATTCTGCTTTGTTAAAGCAAACAGCATTGACAGAACATGTAGTTCGGGAGTAGTACGCCTGACCAATGGTTTTTTTTGGGAGTACTAGATTCTGCATCATGTCGAATCAGACTGTCAATGCTGCATTGTCACTTTGCCCAAGCAAATCATAAAACACCCTTGCTCGTCTGCGATGCAAAATGAAAGATACTGATGCTGTACGCTTCTCCTCTTCGGGCAAGCTGAGGTTCTTTACTGTGAGATGAAACTTTGCACATGTAGAACACGCGTCGGTGGCTGGATATCCAAATGCAAGGTTGAAACTGTATCGGAAAACACTGTAATAGAGAGAGTAGCTAACAGCTTCATGATTTTGCTGCTTGAACAAATCGTGCATTTTTTTTACACTGAGGTCACTGGGAAGGTATTTCCGCCCAGGTGCTCCTCTTCTGCCATAGTGGCTTGCAGTGAATGTTTGAATGTGATCCATCACAAGTTTCTTCTTTTCTTCATTTTTTGTAACTTTGCGAGCACCACCCCTATGTTCTGGTCTAGCTTCAGCATTCTCTGCATAATACCTTGCCACTCGAGCTACTCTATTTTTGCCAATACCTGCAATGACAAAAGTTAAAATAACATTTTATTTCTTTGTTAAGGGGAAACTGAGATAGTGTCACATTCACCACATTCACCGTCTGTCTTCTCTGCACTACGTTCCCCAGGATCCTCTTTGGCGCACCTGCACTCACTCTCCCCTGAGTAATTATCATCATCACCTGTACCTCGTCATCTCACCCCTCTTTATATTCAGCACTTACCCTTCTGTCATCGTCTGGTCTCGTCAATACACGTCAATTCATGACTCACAGACTCCCGGAACACTTACCCGTTCACTTACCTGAGACGTCATCACCTTCCTTCTGCCTGTCAACTAGTGATGGCAAAATGAGGCTTTCTGAACCACTGAGACCTCGCAGGCCATTGCTTCAGCCAAAGGTTCATTACTCGAAGCTTCATTCAGCATTGCTCACTAGTGACACCTAGCTACTGTGCAAAGAAATAGCAGACAAATTCATTCATTCTGAACCAGTGTCCCTCCCTCCCTCCCTCCCTCCCTCCCTCCCTCCCTAATTTTATAAAAAAAATAATTTTTTTATAAAAAAATTATATTTTTATAAAAATGCTTTTATAAATAAAAATATTTATTTGTAATGTAATTATATTTATATTTAAATGTATATTTTATAAAAATATTTTTATAAATAAAAATATTTATTTATTTATTTTGTAGGCCTACTCACTGTTGATGTTTGTAACCTTTCATTTGCAATAATAAAAAGACATGATCAGATATTTGTCCATTACTATGTATAATATAAAATATGTGTCTTTCTCTGTCTGAATTTACTTGTCCAGAGTCACACACACAGTTCATTAATTATTCATAAATTGTTTGGATAGGGACAGTATGAACAACAACAGTGACACTGTTGAGTGCAGTGCTTATGTTAGAGGGAGTGTAATAAAGTACATTTATTAATTTAACAGATTATATATAACAGATTAAAGTAAACTGCAACAGAATAGTCCGGAAGGAAGGAAAATAAAAATAGATTTTTTATTGAGAAACAGAATTATTTCAAGTGTGTTGGGGTTTAGACGATTCCTCTACTTGGACAAAATCTCTCTAGCCTGGGAAAAGATCCTTTCACAAGGAACAGAGGATGCAGGGGAACATAAAAATGGCAGTGGTACAAATGAGGACACTGATGCTTCTGTTGAGCCCAGACAGGGGAGGATTCCCTCTTTCTTGCTGGCTCCATTACCAGGAAAAAGGAAGAGGTCACAAAAAGCAAACAAATCCAAAAGGGCAATCCAAATAAAAAAGCAGTCCAGTCCAGATCCAAAAATCCAGAGCAATCCAAATGATCTTATCTAATTAATATAACAAGACTATAATAGGCCTACTATAATAATAATATACTATAACTATTCTAACCTGATAATGTAATAATATACAGCCCTCACATATGACACAATAACGACAATGACAATTAAAGCTGCAAGCAGCCTCAAAGGGGCCAAGCCCTCCAATGGTTCCCTGGGTTCAAAAAGTAGCTAAAAATACTTTGGTTATTAAAGTTTCTTATAAAGTTTTGAAAGCAAAGTATTCTTACTATAGCAGTGCGGAGCCGCAAGAACAAAAACAGCACAAATTGAATATACATGTAAATGTACATCAAGCATCAACAGCAGTGCAGAGCCGGAAGGAATTTAAATGACAATTTAATACACAATTTCAAAGTCGCCCCACACTGGTCTCGAACCCACGACCAGAATGGTTCGGGATTCATGACGCATGGTTGAACCGATTGCGCCACCCAGAGGACATGTTTTTCAAAGCTGCAGAGGAGAGGCTTCAGTGTATGAATGAGCACACAAAATCATGTTAACGAGATTAGCATGCTAAGCTAGCTTAATGCTAATGTAGTTTATGGTTATCCTGATAGCTGAAGAGCCACATTAGAAAGAATGGCATCTGGTTAGCATGTTAACCAATTATTATGCTAAGCTAACTAGCATAAGGCAACAAACACAGGCTAGGTCAACTTTGGAGACGAATATCTCGGGAACGGTAGCGAATATCAAAAATCTATTCAGTCATTTCTGTGCGGCTTGGTCCAAAGATCATCTGAGCGAACGTTGGGCAAAATTGAGCAAGATTTGAAGGAGGAGTAGCGAAAAAACTGTTTACCATTTGCTTCAATATGGCGGACAGTCACATTGTTGGAAAATGACAAATGAGATATCGCCGGAATCTGCATAATCCAAGGAACGTAATGACACAAAGAAATCAAATTTTAACCTATGTTTTCAAAAGTTATAAGCGTATTTGCAAAACACCTTATACCTCTGGAACACTAGGTGGCGCTGTGTTCAAAGTTCTCAGGTACCTTCAGGCCATGCTAATGATGATCCTTACCAATTTTGGTTCCGATATGTCAAATACTTTATAAGATATTGCAATTTATGACAAAAATCTAAATGGCGGACAAGTGTTTCATTCAATCCTGGCAAAATCGGTATCCTCGGATTCGGCATGACCCAAGGAATCCATAGATACCAAATTTACGATTTTCTGACAAACTGTTCAAAAGTTATTGGCCAAAATATCCATTTTCCATATCTCATGACCCGTAGGTGGCGCTGTTCCCAACTTTGGCATGGAACCTCAGGGCATACTTCCGATGAACCGTACCAATTTTCGTTTCGATTGATCAATTTTTGGCTGAGATACAGCCTCTGAACCAATTTTGGGTCGACCTCGTTAAATTTGTGACACCCTAACTTTTGAACACACTTGAATAAAAAAAATCTGTTCAGTCATTTCTGTGCGTCTCAGTCCAAAGATCATTTGAGTACATTTTTGTCAAATTTGGTCAAATTTTGAAAAAACTTAATACTGTACTTTTCAAAATGGCCACTACTGTAATGGGCGGAGTCTTAATGGACTATATTGGTCTTGATCACCATGATGAGAGGAATCAAGTGTACTAAGTTTAATTTTTCTAGATCAAATGGTTCAAAACTTATAACCCTTTGAATGTTTAATTTTTGAACTGGTGGTGGCGCTATAGAGTTGGTCCTAGAGACTCCAAAATTGGTCCAATTACTTTTCATGACCATATGTACAAGTGTGCCAAATTTCATCATTTTCCTACTTACGGTTCATAGGGCTGCCATAGACTTCCACTGGGAAGAATAATAATAATAAGAAAACTAACAGATACAATAGGTGCCTCAGCCCCTTCGGGGCTTGGCCCCTAATGATAGTTTTCTTACTCTCTGACACTACTACAACTGCTTCTACTACTGCTGACAACACCCACAAGGAGGCGCGAGTTTCGAACCGCCTTTTATCCGGAAGCGACACTCAGACCGAACCGATGACGTAGCCACACAAATCGAGGCCTCGTTTGTCATTAGTCACGTGATTTTCACGTTAACAACACAAGCCTCGAATCGCGGCTTCATCTGGCACGCCCACTTTTTCTCGGCACACGCTCCAACGCCTCGGTTCAAATGTCACATCACTACTGTCAACCATCTTCATCGATCCTCAATCATCATCATCTGCAAGAAAGAAAGAGAGAAGGACTGTTACATTTCAGCTAAGCATATTCTGATTCTCTGTGTTGTGATTACTCACCTTTTGAATCCAACTCCGATTCACTCTGCAATTAAAGCATTGAACTTACCATCTTGTCTGTTTCATCTGTGAACCCTGACAGATAGCATAGGCTAGTGGCTCATCAGAATATACAGTGGCAGTCAACCATAAATCCATTTCAGCCTGAAATGGGTTGGCCCACAAACCAACAACTTTAATAACTTTTTACATAATATCTCACTTTTAGCATGTTATTTATTTATCTATTTGTGTATTTATCTATCTATTTATTCATCTATCTATCTATTTATTTATTTATTCATTCAGTAACAAAACTATTAACAGTGCATAGCTGTCAACATTGAGCATTGAAAATAAGGGAGATTTCCCGGGTTTCTCACCCAAAATACAGGAAAATGTCAACATTCGTCCCCCAACGTTGGAAGGGCTGCAGTATCAGTCTGTTTCGCAATTGCAAGCTCGTGCATTGGTCAGCCAATAATGTATCCAACAAAGTACTTTATTTACGCCTAACAACAGCCTATATTAATTTGGTCAACTTCATACAGCCCTAACAAGGCTAAAGATTTTTTAATAATAATTCTCTACATGTATCATCATGGCTTTGGCATTGGGCATTGGGCATTGGGCTTTCTTAATCTACATTATTGAGAAAGTTGAAACAATTAAATTTCAAACATAACAATATAATTTTTGTACACCATATTTATAGTACATAATATGAAAAATATAAATAGCCTGTCATGCAGCTTATGGGCTACAGTGCAGAGTTGGGAAGTTATGGTAGGCCAACTTGGAGTGAATATACAAACGTGGAATTCTTTCTCTACTCGTAGCACCACTGCTCTCGCAAAACCACGCCGTCATCTTAAATAATCTCACTCTAAGGTTGCCTTCAAGCAAGCAAAACGATGCTTTGAAAACATCTAGATGTGCTGGAAGGGCAATGGGGTAGCAACAGGACAACAGTAGCTAGATACTGACAAGTCCGATGGTAGAGCTAATGTTATTAGATTATTAAAATACAGGAGCTTTTACGGGAAAATATTAAAACGGGAAGACAGCGGGGAAAAAAATAAAATACGTGAGAAACCCGGAAAAAAACGGGAGGGTTGACAGCCTATCAAGCTACTTTTGACAGTTTGTAACTTAGCTTGCTACACTTTTAAGGGTGGTAGCTTCTGTGTAGTGAAGCTGCATTTATTGTAGAGTAGCTGGTAGCTTAGCTCACTACACATATCAAGTAGCTTGCCCATCACTGACTATTAAGGCAGTAGTGTCATGAAATAAAACAAATAAACTCACCCAGCGCTGCACAGAAAGTTGCCTTGCAGACAGGAACCTTCATGGGATGATCCTTGGAGAGCAAGTAGTACTCGTTTGTGACCTCCCTCTCCTTCTGTGCATCTTCATTTACCACCTTGGGACGTCTTCGCTGTACCCGTTTTATTGTTATCAGGTGTATAAAAAAGGGAAGAAACAGGGCAGCGAAACACGGCGGATATCGCGTTTTGTTAAAAACTGATTATCGAACTTTGAATAGAGAGTAAATGGGGAGCTTGTTTTGGCGGTAACTCGATTTTTTCTAAATTGGCGTTTATTGCATTTTTGAACCAAACTCTTCATTTTGAGCTTCGTGTGGGCATCTAAATGATGTCAAAATGGCCGTCTTGGAGATTCACTTAAATAGTTTATTCACTTAAATACAGTTTATGTCTTAAATGGACGTAAATAGTTGGGAGAAAATATGATGCGTAATAATGATTAGATCTGCATTTGGTCTTAAAGAGGCAGCAGTCTAATAATCCTGCTGACGATTGCTCCATTAATGTGAATCAAATAACAGAAGGCAAAGAGAAAATCAGTCGCAGCTCTTGAATGAATAATTTTGGCTTTTATAAGCTTTAATCTATCTATGATAAACTATGCAGTGTTATTTTACATCTGACTTTATTAGATGTCTTTTTAGCCCATATTACTCCTGAACAGTAATGTCAGTAGACATTACTGAAATTAAAGCACTGGGTATATAATTTGTATATTTGTTTTATTGTGTAGGCTACTTTTTTTTGTTTGACCATGTGTTTGTACTTTTGTTGTCCTATATCTTCTGTATATAAAACACAAAAGCCTGCACCCTTCTGCATAACATACATGTTTTATTTGTTTTGTTAAAGCATTGCTTTTTCTTTTGCTATGGATATTTATTTAACATTTCAAAATATAAAGCAATATTAATTATGTTCTAAATTATTTTTTTTCCTTTAATATAACAAAAAGAACCGATAAGAATACAGTTAAAGTACCAGATCGATAAGGAGTATCGGTAAGAGTAGTAATACCGTTAAAACCTTAACGATACCCATCCCTATTATATTTTCTATTAAATGTAAAAGGGGTTCTGGCAGCATGAATGCATTTTTGTTTTGTTTTTGTTGTTGATATTTTATGTTCAGATGGGGTGTAATCATGCATGCTGTGTACTGTACTTGCCTCATACTTTCTCCTATTAGGGTTATTCACTAACAGAAAGTTAGATGATTAATATCACTATATAATGCTGTAATATCTACTTTGCTGGGTTTCATTTTGTTCCTCTATTCTGTAGCAAATTCTGAAAAGGCATTTGTAAGCTATAATTAATGCTGCACAGCAAAAACTCCAGTGTTAAATTAACACTCCTGGGAGTGTATATGAGTCCACACTCAAAAGTGTAAAGTGTTAAAATATGAGTGTTAAATTAACACTCAAGAGTGTTAAAGTTAATGAGATAATTAAGTGATTAATTTAGTGATGATTGAGCATTATTGAAGACACCTGATGTTAACAAGCAGAATCACTGAAGGAGGAAATCACTAATTGTAAGTTACCATTAAGGTGATGGGTGTTTGCTTTAGTTGGGCTCTTGACACTTATATGTTTACTTTAAATTTTGCTTGTCTGCTGTTATTGATTTATAACAGTCAGATGAACAAAGAGTTGTTGGTTATGTTTTGACATAATCATGTTGTGATCTGTAAAACAAAACTTATTGAGATGGCTTAACTTGTTAGTTACAGCAGCTCTGTGATTCTACAGCACATGATTTTCAGTATTTTTCATATAATCCAAAAATATTTCATAAACATTGTTCTGCTCAAAAGACTTTCAAATGAATTTATTTAGAAACACAGACATCAATAATCAGCCTGTGAATCTCAACAATGGTGACAATAATAAAGCATGTTGCAGTGGCTGCCACCAATCACAACTCATTAATGGCTCCCATCATGCATTGCGGTATGAATAAATTATGATCTGAATTGTCTGTGTAATTTACTTTTCCTAATTGAATATTCTGCTCGTCACCATTGTTGAGATGCATATACTGAATCTTGATGTCTGTGTGTGCCTAAAAGAAAGTTTTTTTTTTCTTTTTTCACAACAACTTTTAAGAAATCCTTTGTATTATATCAAAAATTCTGGATATTTATGCAGATTCACAGTTATGCTGTAATCAACAAAATAAATCTAAGTCAGAAATAAGGATCTTAATGAGTTCAGTGATCAAGTTCAAATGATGATTGTCATAATATAACCAACACCATCAGATCACTTTTTCTCTTTGTTCATCGGGCAGTTATAAGATACAACAGCCAAACAAAATCTAAAGTAAATGTATAAGGGTCAAGAGCCCGACTAAAGCAAACACCCATCACCATAACGGTGGCTTACAATTTGTGATTTTCTCCTTCAGTGATTCTGCTTGTTAACATCAGGTGTCTTCAATAATGATCAATCATTACTAAATTAATCACTTAATTAGCTCATTACCTTTAACACTCTTGAGTGTTAATTTAACACTCATATTTTAACACTTTACACTCTTGAGTGTGGACTCATATACACTCCCAGGAGTGTTAATTTAACACTGGAGTTTTTGCTGTGTGTGTACTGTATCTTAAAGCCCCCCGTAAAATGGTGTTTCATGTATTCAGAGTTGTTTACAGTGTTAAAGAGATGGATTCTCATGCTAAACATGGCCAAAGTTTAAAAAATAAATATTTTGGACGAATAACGGAGAATTTCTGTGCCGAAAATCTTACTTCCGGGTTGGCACAAGTTTCAGCTGTTTTTTATTTCGATCGTGGATCTAATGACGTAGACGAGAGTGGAACTCCTTATATGAGCATTTCTTTCGGAAAGGCGCGCCCGCGCACACGTCGACCAGAGGAGAGCGAGACCGCACACATCAACACGCTTCAACAGGAAATCATCGGCAGTGCTGCATTGCATAGGTTTTATAAACAAGGCCCAGTTCGACGGCGGATTTGCAGATCGTCTAATGCTTAAGAATGGAGCAGTCCCAGCGATAAAGGTTCACGGTTGTGCGTTGGAACCGCAGGCGGTGAGTAAAACTGCTTCAAATGTCTGTGTGTTGTTAGCTATCGGCGCTCTGCCCACACGGCACGCCTCCAGCCGCTCGTTTATTTCCTGGAAAGACTCGGTACAGCCTATCTTTCTTTTATAAATATAATAAAACTAAAGACTTTTTGGAGATATGAAGGATGCAATACTACTCTATAGGTACTCGAGATTAAAATGAGATTGACTGAAACTGAGTGTTTCACCCCCCCTTTAACTTGAAAAGCAGTGGCGTAACTTTGTTTTAAAAAGTGGGTGGGACAGGTGGGACTGTGGGGTTAACACAATGCTTTATCATAAAACAGATATAACATTACGATGTCCAGCAATCGATTTAAAGGTCCCATTCCATGGATTATTTTTATTATTTTATCATGTTTCCAGGGGTGCCCTTATAATGTTAGTATGTTTTTTAGATCAAATTTTTTTATAATTTAGAAATAAAAGGCATATTTCCTAGCCTGATTTCATTCCCTGGTTTGAACACTTTGTTTGAAGGGGCGTGTCTGCTGAGAGACTTCAGTGTAAACGCCCTCTGCTGTGATTGGCTGACATGCTTGCATATGAAATATCTGGCATTACATGTGGAACTATCTGGAAAACTTTTACTATTACAGCTATTATACGTTTTTACTATTACAGCTATCGGGATTAACGAATCGTGAGAAGTTTTTTAAGTATTTAGATCTCTTTTAGCCTGACGTCGTCATACTCAGATTCTAGTCAGAATGTGAGTCTGATACTGCTCCATAGAGATTTGATTATGGGGTGTGTCTCAACCGAACCAGGAAAAAAAAAAACCTCTGCACTCAATTGGATAGACCTACAACCAATCAGAGCAACGGAGTAAATGACGCATGTTCTTCATTCATATTTTCAACCAACAAAATGTCGCGGCTCTCTGTTCCTCTTTTAAAATGAATGCGCTGCCGATATCTTCTATAACAGACGCGATGGCGGAATCTACACATGATGTTTCATAAACAAAGTTCGGGAGGAGCACGTACAAATAATCAATCCAATATCAACTTGTCATCAAACAATACCATGTCTAACGTTACCCTATATCAGCATGAGGAAGCATATTCACTCTGTCAACTTACCTAACACTCCTTGACAGTTTTTCAGCATCCCTCCACCACCCCGAATCCTCACTCTTGTCTTGTTCTCTCACAACCAGGAATACGGGGGAGTATGGCTACCGAGCCCACAGCCCTCTCCTCGGACAGCACGTCATATACGCATTTATTCTATCGACTTATTTGTGTGAAATCTTATATACGCATTTATTCTATCTGACTTATTTGTAAATGTGAGCTCGTGAAATCTCAATTCTCCAGCAGCAGTCGTCTTTGTTGTAAACTAATTCAAATCAAGCGCTCTTTGGTGACGTGGATGATTACGTTACCGTTGCTCATCTGTCCATCATCTTATAAAGCCCGCCCTGACAATTTGATTGGTCCGAACTATTTTTGTTCGGGCATAATAGCTCCTCAACGGAGTGAGTCCAGACCGAACTTCCCGACCAAAAAATGTTGTGGGCGGGGTTCGGGCTGGCACCCAGGCTAGATCTCTTTCAATCACATAAAAAATTGCAGTGACGAGCATTGAGCAGATGACAGCCTGTTGATCGCGTGAAAAAAGATCTTATCATTGCAACGCAGTTTCTGCACTCTCACTAATGATTTCACCAATGCAAACATGAGGTATATAAATACAGTAAGAGATTCGTTGTGCAGTGTAACAGCGTCATTGATTTCATAACGAGTTTTGGCAAGTGTCCAGATAAACTCGCGCTGTGTGATTGACAGCTTGGGCGATTGGAAAGGGATTGTTCTTTGATCGCTTTCTGTATATTAATCACAGTTTAAGTTAGATTATTTTCATCCTACTAAGAGAAACAATGTGAAGTTGATCGCTACTTCCATATTAAATCACTACTTGTACTTACCGCTTGCTGGAATATAGTTGAAATTGCCCCCTTCGTCAGTATGAAACGCTGGGAGAAGCCTGCTTGATATTATCCCAGGTTAGAAAAACAGTCCGTGGTGAAATGGGCAGAGCAAACTAACAACTTCGAATTAAACTTTTGCGGTATCCGATTATAGATAAACATCAACCATCTGTTGACATTTCGCCATCAATACGCCTGTGTTCCTGTGGGCGGAGGTTACGGTTCTAGTGACATCATTAAAGCAGGATGTAGAGGGGTGTAGTCCAATCCAGCCGTTTTTTGTAGTCAACTTCTGTTAAATAAAATATCTCGCTTGGCATTGAACTTTGAGCTTTATAATTTTACAGATATTATTTATACTCTAACAACAACATTACACATTAACTAAAGTTTGAAACATGGGATCACGTAGAACGGGACCTTTAAATAGTACATTGATTGGGTTTAAGTGGTTGTTCAATGAGGCCTATTATATGTTGATCCGATTAATTTAAGCGTGTATTTAAGTGGTCCAGGGGTAGAACTTTTGCCAAGCGTGTCAGAGGTTCTGAGTTCTAATCCGCACTCATATATATATGTGACCCGTCACGGAAACCAGTGACACAAGTCGGCAGCACAACTTTCGAGCAAAATGAGAAAGAAGCTTTTTTTTTCAAAATTTGTGATTTTCGTTTATTTGCAGAATCTGTTAGTTGAGATCACGAAGAAGCCTCTCCATGTTTGAGATAGCAGTATTGGTATATTTAAAAGCGTACATTTTGATGTTGAAATCGGCTTGTTTTTCGGAGATTCTAGCACGCAGTAGGGGCGTGTCATTGTCGGTGCGTATTTCCATACTGAATAAGCCGGCGTGGCTACTTATTATGCAGCGCTCTGGTCGGCTCTATCTGATTTCAAAATTCAATGAAGATGGACGCCAATAACATTACGATGTCCAGCAATCGATTTAAATCGTAGGTTACATGGGGTTTAATTTGTCGTTTAATGAGATGTAGCCTAATACATGTTGTCAGTGCCAATATATAGATCCGCCAACTTATCTAATATGTATCTTAATGGTCCAGTGGTAGAGCTTTCGCCAGCCGTGTCAGAGGGTTTGAGTTCGAATCTGGCCTCATATAGATTTTTTTTTTTTTTTCATATAGTTTTTTTCTCTCATCAAAACGATTATGTTCAGCAGTGGTTGTATATCAAGCAGGGACACACAAACGTTTGCATTATGCTTTGTGATATGAATCAGAACGAATAGAGAGTATCTGCAACGGATTGAAGCGCGCGTCGAGTGAAGACAATGGGGCGTGTGCGCGAGCCACACGAGAAAACACTGTATCTGCGCCACTGATCGCCGCGGCAACGAGCACTTTGATCACTTGATTTAAAAAAAACACATTTCAGCTAGTATCTTATTTAAAAAACGAACAAAATGAATGCTATAGCCTACTAATAGCCTACTCATACTATATATATATACATATCACATAGCACATCCTGTTTTTGATTTGAACATTGTCTAGAGTTTATCTTATTTTTTATTCAGTGTACACAAGAGTTGCCTATACAGTTTTATCGGTAGATGCTAAGAGACATTTATTTATATATTACCTGCAAACTTTATTTTTTATTTGATGGCACATTTTCCTGGCCTTTCTGCTCCCCCCGTGCTTACAGCTTTACAGGGGGGTATGGCTTATCTAAATGAGATGTCACTCCCAGCAGGAGAGAGGTGAGAATCTTTAGACGCTGTTTTCTCCCCTTTGTGCGTTTGTGAGTGCCTACCTTTAAATGGCCATAACTTCTCCAAATATTATCAGATTTCCATGTGTTACACATCGTTGGAAAGCTTGGAGACTACACTTTCAGAATATGTGAATAACTCAAAATGCCCCAGAACCGACTTGTGTCCCTACTTTCCGTGACTGGTCACATATATATATTTTTTTTCTCATCAAAACCGATTATGTTTTTCAGTGGTTGTATATCAGGCAGGGACACTTTTTTTGTGCTTTTTGTTTTCTAATTTCACCGGAACGAATAGAGAGTCTCTCCACAATGCATTGAAGCACGTGTCTGAGTGAAGACTGTGCGCGAGCCAAAAACAAACATAGTATCCGCGCCACTGATCACAGCGGCAACGAGCACTTTGATCAGTTGATTTAAAAAACAACACATTTCAGTGCTAGATCGCCTCTTATTTAAAAAACGAACAAAATGAAGCTCTGCTAGTTAACTGGAGATGTTTTGTTTATTTGTATTGGTACATTTGTGCCGCGAGATGTTTCAAAAGTGGTGGGGACAATATCGTCCTTAGAAAATAGTGGTGGGGACATGTCCCACCCGTCCCACCCGCAAATTACGCATATGTTGAAAAGCCAGAACCCCTTTTACATTTAATAGAAAATATAATTAACCATTTATATTACGTAAAAATTTATACGAATTTTGGTAGATTTACAATGCTAATAATCATGGAAATGTCTGAAAATATCTTTTAACAACACAATGCAATCACTAGTAAGACTTCCTGTTAACCCTCTGAGGTCGGCAAACGCGCCCCCGCGTTTTGCTGGATTTTTTTCACATAGCAGCAACATAAACTTAAAAAAGTCCGTCATTTACGGTCATATTAATAAAATAAATACATGATTATAAACTATAGAGGGTCTTCTTTTTTTTGTGTACACTCACATTAACATCAAAACCTTGTTTTTATTTTTAAATAAATAAAATAAACAGGGTGCGCTTTCAGCTCACTCTGTCTCCGCAAAAATCTTTTTGAAACAAGTCTGGAAAATGAACTGAAACTCAGCTAATACTTATCACACAACCATGAAACATGCGTCTAAAGAAAGCTTTAAATTTCTACTTTTAAATAAAACAATTCACATTCAAAACAAATATTCTCCTGCAATGTAATCTGTAAGAAACTAAAGAGAAGTACAGTTTCTCCCGTCTCACCTAATTATCGGTAATGAGTTCACACCCACTCGCAGAGCGCGCTATTCATAAGATAATGAGCTGAGGTGATCTATGCAAAATAAGGTAAACGCCCCCTGAAATGCCTTAAAACCAGCAAGTTTCATTTTTTCACTTTCCTGCGCTGTTGGAAGATGACACGAGTTCAAATTTTGCTCAGAAGAAGAGCAGGACTCTGACGACGAACGTTTGTATTTTGAGCGACGAACGTTGAGCGACTTGATCCAGCCGTGGATAATATTTCGGGTAAGTCTTTTTAAATTTACTTGCATTAGTTGACACATGTTCGCATTTATGAGGAAAAAACAATATTACGTGACAGTTCTCCATTATGGACGCGAGCGCTCTGAAGCAGCACTAAAAGACTTTCAAACTTTCACAGAGACTTCAAAACAGAAAGCACAAATCCATTCTTTAAAACGAATTTCGTTTTGTTTTAATTGTATCTTAATTTTAATATTATTTTCATTAACAAATTTCCTGGATTTAATACATAAAAAGTAAATAGGCTAGCAATCACAACATAAGGTGCTTGAACTGGAGATCATCATGAACCAGACCGTTTGTTTATAACAGACTGATTATTTTTTTTATTTTGGTCACATTTGATTTGCTTACAGCAAATTTAGAACATTATGTTCTCCGGTAAAGACGGTCTTCAGATGATCCTGGACAGCGAGGAATAACTCACCTTGGCTTTTCCTCAGAGGAAGATTGTAACTCAGACGAATGGCAGCATGTTCAAGAGCGAATTGATCACGCCGAGTAAACACCGAGTTTTCACGTGAGTAAATACGTGAACTCAAGTGGTCTAGTGGTAGAACATTTGCCTAGCGTGTCAAAGGTTCTGAGTTCAAATCTGCACTCATAGTTTTTTTTTTTTTTTTGTCAAATCAGATTATGTTTATCAGTGGTTGTATATCAGGCAGAGACATGTGTGTGTGTGTATTTTGTTTTGTAATTTCACTGGAACGAAAAGAGAGTCTCCACAATGGATTGAAGCGCGCGTCCGAGTGAAGACTGCGCGAGCCTAAAACAAACACAGTATCCGCGTCTGACTCGCGGGAATCCACGAGGGGCTGTGTTTTCTCGAGCCCCATATCAGCTCAAGAAAACACAAGTTTATTCAGATCATTACTTGTTTACACCGTCTCGCAGCGCTGTGAGGAATAATAATAATAAGGGAAAATGTCCCTCAAAAGGTAGATGTAAACAAACTATTAAAAGGTAAATATAATTTTTTTTTCTTTAAATAATTTTTATTGTGTTTTATTAGTAACAAATTTGGGGAGAGGATAAATATTCCAAAACTGAAAATACAGTATGAGAATTTACTGCACAATTACTAGACATGTTTACCTTGGATATTATACAATTTACAAGCACAATTTGTGGAAAAAAAAATTTATATAAAAAATATAAATAAAATTTATTTTTGTGTATAAATATATACACATGTATATGTGTGTGTGTGTATGCACATATATATATTTGTATAAGCAACGTATTAAACTGCAAATTAGCATTTATATTCCTTATAATAAAAATGAAAGACCTATGTTACAGACATATGAAAGACAACATTTCGTTGATTAGTTTTGGATAGATTATACATTTTTACTGTAAAATATCTGCCACCTCAAATAAGCTTTTATTTGCCAATTTTTTGTCAAAAATAATCAAATAATCAATCAAATCCTTAACTTTGAAATATGTATGATAAAATGTATACTTTAGTTTGTACAAAGAAAGATTACACTTGAATTGTTGTTTATTTAAATATTTACAAGGAAGATGTAAACAAACTATTAAAAGGTAAATATAAGCCTTTTCTTTAAATAATTTTTATTGTGTTTTATTAGTGACAAATTTGGGGAGAGGATAAATATTCCAAAACTGAAAATACAGTATGAGAATTAACGGCACAATTACATGTTTTCCTTGGCTATTATAGGCCAAATTGCAAGCACAATATGTGGAAAAATAAAAAAGAATTGAGATGCTTCCAACTGTTGCTCTTGCATTCTTGTGGCTCAGTGACTCACCTGAATGAATGGCTCATTAAGTATGCGGTCCTCAGGTGTGAACCACTACATATGCATGATCTGTGACGCCCACTCCGCATATGGCCTTTCCAAACAGAAAGTGCTTTGCAAAATTCAAATCAATGTATTGTGTTATGTGAAGGATTAGGCAGGGTGATTTTCACATAATTTTGAAGAAAAAACACTAGGCGATGACATCCATTAGACAAAAGTCTTATTGGCACATATTTAGTGTGTGTTTTGTGGTCTTATTTCAGAAACTTTAGTTTTTAGTTTTTTCAATAACCACGCATAAACATTATTCTCTCAAAAATGCAGACATGTACATTCTTGTTGCTCACATATTATGGTAGCCCTGTTTGTGCTAAATAGTGTGTAATTTTTTTTTGCCATTACTATGTTTATAAGCAACTGAAAAAAGCACAAATGTCAGGGCATGTCAGAACATCTCAAGGACCCCAAAAACACCTCAGACCCCAGAGGGTTAACAAAGTATCTGGTAAGAATCTATTCTATATTACCAATGCATTAAATCACATTACACATTAATATAAATAAATAAAACAAATTAAGTGATGTCTCATGTCTGAAGTCAAGTGAATAACGGGTCATTGGACAGGTGTCCAATCACAACTGACTTCCGGAAAAAGGGAAGTAACCAATGACATTTGAGGTTATTAAAACAGTAAGTCCCGGGACTGCCAAAAATAAAAGTGTTCGAAGCAGCAGGAGAGAAGAGATCAAGCGAGAGTGTGGGGAATGATCAGGGCGCGCAGGGTTTGAATGAGCTCGCGAGTTCCCGCTTCATCACGTGTAGATCTTTTATCCTCTTGCGAAAGTCATTTACAGCGCGCGCCAGCATCGATTCTTTTTGTCATTGATTTTCTGCCATACTTAAGTGTATATTTTATGATAGCAATAACTGTAAAGTGACTATTGTAATGGGGTAATGTAGGCTTATATATGGTAGGCCAATTACTAAGCTCAGCTTCATCTTACCAGTTAAAATTTAGTCTGTGCTTTTGTTATTTATTTTAATTTTGTGATTTAAACATCTGCTTTAAAAATCTTTTTTTTAGATTGAAATATTCTAATGTTCTTCTAATAACCGTAAAATGTATTACAGCTGCCAAACAAAACCAGAGAGAAATGTATTCATATATTTTAAAAACAATCTAATTAAATCTTACATCATTGTAGCCTTATTTAAGTTGATTTTCTGTATACTGTATATTTATTTTTGGACTGATAGTGGTTAATAAATTAAAACAATGGAATGCGAGAGTGTCAGTGGTAATATTATTGTGTAACAACTCAGGCTTAGCCTGACAGATAGCCTGACCAGGGGCTCGTTCTTCGTACGTTGCTTAAAACATCCGAGATCAAATGAGACATCCAAGATGATATCATCGTGCTAATCATGATCCGGCTAATTAGGTTCTTCGAACACACTTGCCGGATAGGATTAGTATAGCTGGATTGAGTTATCTGAGATAATTGCGCGTTCATGCGCTGGTTAAAAGGGGATATGTATCGATAGTAGAAACATTGATCAGCAACGCTGCTATTGGCTGCTCAGCGTGGCCAAAGAGCGCGCTCAGTTTCTCTCCTCAGCAGAGCAAGAACTAATAGTCAAAGTTTATTCGGAATTTTAATGTTTAATTAAAACGCCAGGGAACACCTCAATTTTGCAAAAGCCAGGAGAGAGGGCTGGCAAAAAGTAGCAGACAATTTAAATCCGTTAGAAGTGGCCATGTTAGATGTTTTTATCACTTAATGGCCTATATTTTTGTATTTTAATAATTGCATAATTACTTTGTTCATTGTAATGTCAGAGTCGCCACACTAGAACATGGGAACAAATAAAGGTGAAGTACAAAAATATTCTACATAATGGTAATTTTTTGTTATATTATAGTCTCCTTTATAAAAGGCACTGTTAAATAAATGGTTGTCTGTTTATAAAAGCAACCAAGAAAAAGGCTGAGAAAAAAAATGAAAAGATCTTAGTAGCCTACACTGTAAAATAATTTTTGCTGCATTAAATTAAGGGCGTATAGTCATTTCAACTGTTAAATCTTGAGTAATGATGAATTGCTTTGACTTGTGAAAGTGAAAACTGATAAACTTATGTTAATGTAAAAATATTTTGCCATGAGTTATTGATCACATTTTTCCAGAGTGTAGTTCATTGTGTGTTCATTGTGTGAAAGTTGTGGCTGAAATATGTGCAGTAAGTGGACATTTTCTAACTTTCCAAAGGAAAGAAAGTATAAGACTTTGTAATGTCCATTTGTTTCCATTGCACTGGACAGTGAATAAACCCTCTCAGATAACTGTCATATGGAGGAACTAGCCTACCTGCAAGTGCATAAATAACTTTACTTCATTTATAATTGTATGCTTTATGGCTGCACTATAAGTTGCAGGATTCCACATCTACAGAAAGGCCTACAGAAGAGTCTGCACAGACAGAGGAGACATAGGCCTACAGGTGGGCAGTGTATAGACAACTTTTCCTTTTTATTTGTTGCATGAGGCATGTGTCTAATATCTCTTGTTGCAGGCACTTGACCACTGGCTTTTCTTTACAAATAACAATTGAAATAAAACTCAAGGAACTAAGCATATTTGTCTTTTATTAAACATTTAATGCAATGTTGTATATGCAACAATGTCCCAGGCCCTGTCAGGTGTGCAACCCTCAGACTTCTCAGACACTGAAATCTTCCCTTTAGTTAGCCAAAGTTCATTTCATTGTGTGCCCTTGTCCTGGCTAGAGCTGCATTGTAACTGGTTTGGGTCAGGGAATGGGGTCATAAAACACCTGTCTGCAGGAACATGTCATAATCACCTATGAAAAAATGCAGTTCTGTTAGGATCAGCATAAGTGTATGTAATACAGTGAGCTTGATATTTAATTGTGGAACTTTCCTTACCACTTTCAAATAATGTGCATAAATGTGAATCTCTGAAAATTCTTCAGTCATGCACAGATCCTGGCCATTTTGCTTTCACATTTGTGATATGGAAGATTTTAGTCAAATGCCTTTTTTTATTTGATATAATCTGGAATATTAAGAATCACAATAGTAACTGGGCTGCACATTTACATTGTGAACCCCCTTTCTGTTCACATAATCCCCTTCATTGAGGCCTTGATGGCAGCCTATAGTCTTGGTACCAATCACGTTAGTTAAAGGGATACTCCACTTTAAAATGAAAATTCTGTCATCATATACTCACCCTCATGTTGTTTCAAACCTGTATGAATTTCTTTCTTCTGCTGAACAGAAAGGAAGATATTTAGAAGAATATCAGTAACCAGACAGTTTCTGGTCTCATTGACTTCCATAGTATAATTTTTTCCTACTATGGAAGTCAATGAGACCAGAAACTGTCTGGTTACTGATATTCTTCTAAATATCTTCCTTTCTGTTCAGCAGAAGAAAGAAATTCATAAAGGATTAAAACAACATGAGGGTGAGTATATGATGACAGAATTTTCATTTTAAAGTGGAGTATCCCTTTAAGCCTGAGTGACATATAGGTTACTGTAATCGGCATGGTCACAATTGCATGATCCTCATAAAAATTATGATAGCCTAAAAAAAAAAAACCTGCTTTAAAAAAACTGTTTTACAACATTGGGTCTAAACTGGCTTGGAAATGCCGCAAAAAAAAAAAAAAAAAACCTAAAACTGTTTTTTAAACTTAAAGCGCCAGGTAAACTCCGAATGACACGACAGACAGCACTTTTCATCAAGTTCTCTGCATCTCCAATAGTGTAAAGGAAAGAGCCACTCGCAAATAATCTTAGGGCAATGCAAACAGTTTGTGCTGTAGTTTAAGCCCGACTCCGACAAGTCGAAAATAAATGTGCGTTTCCAACAAATTAATAATGTAAACGACAATCTCACGAGTCACGAGAAAAAATATATATCTCAGAAAGTGCACTTTCGCGCTGCGCTGGACTTCCGTATCAGCTCTGCTTATGAGCCGCAGTCTAATCCTGTAAACATGAAATAAGCCTGCTCCCGAGCAGGTTTAAGATTGCGCACCTGTTGCTATGACAGCAAGTCCAGGATGAGCTTCGAAGAACCAAACAATCCAAGATCATGCCAAATCGTCAACAATCAAATCCAGCTAACTGAGTTAGCGACGTACGAAGAACGGGCCCCAGGACCAGGGGTGCGTTTCCCGAAAGCAACGTTAGCCAACTATGGTCGCAAGTTCCCTCGTTACCAATAGAGTTCAATGGACATTGCAAATGAACTTGCGACCATAGTTGGCCAACGATGCTTTCGGGAAACGCACCCCAGGTTAGTTTCCCAGCATAAGCTGCCAGATTAACTAAAATTATTTTAAGTTTGCTTTATATTGTATTTGTCTATTTTTCTGTTCTTGTGTTTCTATTGTCTTCACTGGTTTATGTTTTTTATTTTTCCTGTTAGTCTAATTGTGGCATTTTCATTGTCACTGGAGAAGGGTGAGTAAAAGTCAGCTACATCCCACACAGAGCTCGTATGGCGTTTATCCCACAGCAAATTAATTTGTGTCAATGAGGCCACAACTCATGTGTGTCACGGTTTCCAGCTAGTCACCACCTCCTCACTACATTTCCCATCATCCTCCCTGGCCCTCACCTGCATGCACTTCCCAATCACAGATCACCTTCACCTGTTACCAATCTTCACTGATCATCATCCAGCACTATTAAACTCTTCCCCCTGCAGTTCACTGCTGTCTGGTCTCGTTGTTCCCTCAGAGAACTCTACCTGACTCCTTTCTTTTGAGATACCGTCAGTCGTCAGTCGTCAGTCGTCAGTCGTCAGTCGTCAGTCGTCAGTCGTCAGTCGTCAGTCGTCAGTCGTCAGTCGTCAGTCGTCATTTCAGAACCTACATCAGATAAGACTCTTTAACTTCCAGATTAATCCAGTACTCTATATTCTTCAGTTATTTTCCATCGCTGTGATATAATAGTTCTGCAATTAAAACCTGTTATCCACTTTACCTGTGTGAATCCTTCTTTTCCATGACAGTGACAATGTATCCTGGTCAACAGATTCACATATTGATCAATGATGTAAAATATACAAGTATGTGATCAAATATTTTGAGTGTTCTGTTTTTAAGAAATATAACTTGTGTCATAGGGAAGTGTTGTTGTTGTTTTTGGTTTTTAAACCAGCTGTCCCTACCATCCGATACTGCATTACTTTCAAAGCTTCAAACGTCATCAATCATGTGGTATTGTCATTTCGATACAGTGTGTGATACAATAGTGCTTTTAAAACCGCCTCGGAGTCCCGGTATCAACCATCCCATCTCTACTTAAATGTATTGACCCAATCAAGAGTTGTTTCATTGAGGACTGTGATGAGCTGCATCAAGAGATTACAAACTGTCTGAGGATAGGAACTGTCCAGGTTTGGCGTATATTGTGTTTGTCTATTTTTCAGATTTTGTGTTTTTATGGTCTTCACTGGTTATCTGTTTTTATTTTTCCTGTTAGTGTAATTGTGGCTTGTTTTATACACCAATGATGTGTAAATCTGAGGAATTGGTTCATTTCATTGCTACTGGAAAAAGGTGAGGACATCCCACTCAAAGTTTGAATGGTGTTTGTCCCACAGCTCTTCAAAATTAGTTTGAATCTGATCCATTTCTAATAAGGACTTTTTGTGTACCTAAAAGGTTAAAGAGACTTGGTTTTTTTTTTATTCCTTTGGGTTTGGATTCACTTAAGTTTTTGAACATGTAAATTAAGAACTTATTTGTTCTTAATATTGAACTATTTAATAGTTTGCCCAGTAGGCATTTAAGAGCACATCCTTTGACTGTCACAAATTTAATTTCTGTTTAATGGTTTAAATGTTTTAATTAAAATGCAAGTTATTTTTGTACAGTGTTGAATTAGAATGGGTTAAATAGTAATAATCGAACTAAAGAGCCATTTTGTCCTCTGTTAAGCATCCTGGCTAATGTTGTTCCGGAAATTGTACAAACTGAAACTGGTGAAAACAAAGTTAGTCAATGTTTTGATGCAAGTTATGCTATGCACATCAAGTTAAAGTGGCACACTTGAAAATTGTCAACCAGTTTAAGTCCTTGGAATGTTATCAAAGGGAGAAATCTAGAAGAGAAATCTGTGTTCATCATTATGCCTCCTTTCATCATTCTCTGCACTTGATGTCCTATTAAACCTGTCCTAATGCACCTCACACTGTTTTTTAGTTTTCTTTTTAGTTTTCTTGCTGTAGTTGTTCTCTGTTAAACTGGATTTACTCACGCACGCACGCACGCACACACACGTGTATATGTATATATATGGCATAATTTTTTTTATAACAATTTTTTCTTAAACATATACATGCATAGGTGTTTATTTATATATACAGAATAATTATACACCGTACAACCCTAACTCTAATATTATGTAAACAAACTTTTATTTTGGATGTGATTAATCACGATTTATTGTTTCACAGCCCTACTTTTTGTATTGACTTATTAGTTTTATTAAGTATTATTACTATTGCCTGTTGTATTTCCTTATGCATAGAAAAGTATTGACAAATGTGTTTGAAACAAAAAAGCTGGCCGACATGCACTAATTGTAAAAAAAAAAAAAAAAAAAAATTGCAATGCATTAACCATGCTTGCATTTTAATGCATTTTATTTTTAGTGCTTGCATTTTTATTGTCTGAAATTTAACATCTCACCAACTTCTTACACAAATGTTACTGTGTTACAAATGTTACCTAACCCTAATGCCTTTTTTATTTATACTGTATAAAGCTGTATAAGTAATTTGCTTTGTACAACACCATACTCCTGAAATTGCTGCATTGTATGTATGCTTTCACCTCATGTATCCAATTTAAGATTTGTTTGTCTATGTCTGCTGTCTCAATGGCCCTTTTGTATTTGTGCATTTTCCCATCTTTGTATTTATATTCCTATCCCTTGTCTTTGCATTTGCATTTATGACTGCTCTTGTCTTTTGCATTATTTTCTAGCCTTTTTTAGTTTTGTTTTTTTGTTTATGATTTAATGTCTTCAATACATCTTTAATTTATTCTCTTTGCCTTATTAGCCATTATGCTGTTTTGTGGCCCTGTCCCATTGACTATTTTATGCCCATTGCTATTTTTCCCAAAAGGTTGTATTTTGTATTGAAATGTACTGCATACAATTTTTTGTCTTTACTGTTTGTGTATGTTGTATATGTATGCACTTGTTTTTATTATCTGACTGCCTTTGGTGTGTTAGTATTAGTGGCTGTCTTACTATGCCTTTTTTCTGCTTTGTGATTTTTCTCTATGCTCTTGTACCCATTTGTATTTTTATCTGATGCTGCGATTTTCATTTAACCTATTTGAATTTTTTTTTTCCTTGATGGAATGGGGTTCACTGGCTACTTCATTAATTTTCATGAACTTTCATGAATGTGGAGAACTTTCTTTTTAAGTGTTCAAGAGTTGGACTTGGGTGTGTGGGACTTGTCCAGGATAGATTTCAACCCTGCAAACCAACAGGCTATCAACTGCAGGTGCATATCAAAGTCACTTAAGCTACAATATATGGGTGTGCCTCCCACTCACAAAGACAAAGTTTGTTTTTTATATTGTACTAATTGGTTCCATTCAAGATTGTTTGTCTTTGTCCCTTTTTTTTATTCATCCTTTTTATTTCTATTTTGTGATTTTTTTTTTTTTTTTTTTTTGGTCTGTGTCTTTGCATTTATGGTATATTTAGGTCTTTATTTAATGTTTTTAAATGCATTTCACTTGTTTCTTGCATTGTCTGTTTGCCTTTTATGCCATTGTTTGCTCCTTCTAATATTCTAAAGCTCAGGTTAGGGTTACTCTACATTGATTGATTCCCTGTTATCTGACCCTTGACCGTTTATTGATTCTTGTTTCTTCATCTGCTGCCTGTCCCGACCTCCGCCTGGTATTGTTTATGATTCTGGATTTCCTTTGACATTCTTGGCACTGTTCTCTGAGTACTGCCTGTCTGACCATTCTCTATTAAATAATACTGCAAATGTATCCGAACGTCTCTGACTCTGCATCACAGGTTTATGGTCCATATTTCTGTATGGTCCATATTTCGATGTTCTGTTTTTTAAAGTCTTTTTGTTTCTACCCTTTTTAATGATTGTATTTGTGCCTATATGCCACTTTGTGTAATTTGTAATACCCTTTTTTTTAAATCCTAACCCATTCTTTATTTTTTTTAATTTTTTTTTAATTATTTTAAAGTACTTGTCAGATTTATATTCTGTTTTGGTTTATTTTGTGCTCTCATTATCCTGTGTTGGCCGTTCCCTTCCAGCTGTTTAGACAATCCAGGCTGATTTCCTTCCTACTCAGCATGAAGCCTCTCATTAATGCTCCTTCTCCCACCTCCTCTACCCATGCCATCTAGTTAATGGGGCCTGTGTCCGCTGGCTCCTTTCAGCCATTTGGCTCATCCTTCATTGGACACCCTTTAATCCTTGGGTCCGCCTTTGGCTTCCAGATTACCAGCATTTAATAGGTGTTGATCCTCTGTCTTCGTGCCAAGCCCCGGACTTTAACTTTCACTCTGTCGACCTATCAACTCCACCATGGGCAGTTATCACTCAAGCTGTATCGGGCTCCCTCGTCCCTCTGACTCCACATTGGTCAGTTATCACCCTGTTTGCACCACAGTCTTCCGATCCTACGGCTATGCTTTGTCCCTCCACCCCTATGGTTCTGCCTTTGCCCTCCAGTGCAGTGGTCTTGCCTTGGGTTTTCGGCTCTGCCTAGGTCCCCACCTCTAATGGCTCCATCTGAGTTGGTTGTCCCACGGCTTCTGCCTGGCCCATTTACCAATGGTCCACCTATTCGTTTATCGACTGTGCCATAGCCCTACATCCTGGTGAGCATGTTGGGGACTCCTGCCATGTTCTCCCTTACTGTTCCCTCCGTTATCTCCTCCGTGGTGGTTCCCTCTGTCACAACTCTCTCCAGCTCCACATCTCTCCACTCATCCTCTTTTGCCTCTTTATTCATACTTTATTTCATACTTTCAACTTTTTACTTGTTTCACTTTGTACAGTTTTGTATTCCTGCTTAAGTTCACGTGTAACTTCATGGTCCTTTTTTTTACCCTTTTGTATAGATGTTAATGTTTGGTATTTATGTTGTTGATTGACTTGTAATGCATTTTGTTGTATTGTAAAAGTGTGTTGCATTTTGTTTTCAGGAAAATGAATAAATATGTTCATTTTGTATCT
>NC_140222.1:2500-5000 GCF_951802725.1 Rutilus rutilus | reverse complement strand
TGGGTGGGACTTGTGTTTTTTTGGGGTGGGACTTGGGTGGGACTTTTGTTTTTGGGGGGCGGGACTTGTGTTTTTGGGGTGGGACTTGGGTGGGACTTGTGTTTTTTTGGGTGGGACTTGTGTATTATTTGGGTGGGACTTGTGTTTTTTTGGGTGGGACTTGTTTTTTGGGGTGGGACTTGGGTGGGACTTGTGTTTTTGGGGGCGGGACTTGTTTTATTTGGGTGGGACTTGTGTTTTTTTTTAGGTGGGATTTGTTTTTTTTGGCCGGGACATGGGTGGGTTAGGGTTAGGGTTAGGGTTAGGTTAGGGTTAGGGTTAGGGTTAGGGTTAGGGTTAGGGTTAGGGTTAGGGTTAGGTTAGGGTTAGGGTTAGGGTTAGAGTAGGGTTAGGGTTAGGGTTAGGGTTAGAGTTAGGGTTAGGTTATAGGGATAAAAACGAAAAGTGCACCCCCCCAAAGTGCACCCCCCCCCCCCATATCTCGAGTTCTATAGGTCCTAGATAGCTGAAACTCCGCCCATATACTAATTAGGGTGCGGGGAGTCGATTGCACTTGGTTTGGGCGCTCTAGCGCCACCAGGCGCCGAGATACAGTAGTGCACCCCCCTTATTTTTGCACCTAGAGAGCTGAAACTCCGCCCATATACTAATTAGGGGGCGGGGAGTCGATTGCACTTGGTTTGGGAGCTCTAGCGCCACCAGGCGCCGAGATATGGTACTGCACCTAGGGGTTGACTTTCGCAAATCAGGGTTAGGGGTTGACTTTCCCAAATCAGGGTTAGGGGTTGACTTTCCCAAATCAGGGTTAGGGGTTGACTTTCCCAAATCAGGGTTAGGGGTTGACTTTCCCAAATCAGGGTTAGGGGTTGACTTTCTCTATACAGCTGATCAGGGGTTGACTTTCCCAAATCAGGGTTAGGGGTTGACTTTCTCTATACAGCTGATCAGGGGTTGACTTTCTCTATACAGCTGATCAGGGGTTGACTTTCTCTATACAGTTATGAGAAGTTTTTGTTTTTTGGGGGGGCGGGGGGCGGGGGGACTTGTGGTTTTTTTGGGGTGGGACTTGGGTGAGACTTGTGTTTTTTGGGGGTGGGACTTGTGTTTTTTTTGGGTGGGACTTGGGTGGGACTTGTGTTTTTTTGGGTGGGACTTGTGTATTATTTGGGTGGGACTTGTGTTTTTTTTGGGTGGGACTTGTTTTTTGGGGTGGGACTTGGGTGGGACTTGTGTTTTTGGGGGCGGGACTTGTGTTTTATTTGGATGTGACTTGTGTTTTTTTTGGGTGGGACTTGTGTTTTTTTGGGGTGGGACTTGGGTGGGACTTTTGTTTTTGGGGGGCGGGACTTGTGTTTTTGGGGTGGGACTTGGGTGGGACTTGTGTTTTTTTGGGTGGGACTTGTGTATTATTTGGGTGGGACTTGTGTTTTTTTGGGTGGACTTGTTTTTTGGGGTGGGACTTGGGTGGGACTTGTGTTTTTGGGGGCGGGACTTGTTTTATTTGGGTGGGACTTGTGTTTTTTTTTAGGTGGGATTTGTTTTTTTGGCCGGGACATGGGTGGGTTAGGGTTAGGGTTAGGGTTAGGTTAGGGTTAGGGTTAGGGTTAGGGTTAGGGTTAGGGTTAGGGTTAGGGTTAGGTTAGGGTTAGGGTTAGGGTTAGAGTAGGGTTAGGGTTAGGGTTAGGTTATAGGGATAAAAACGAAAAGTGCACCCCCCCAAAGTGCACCCCCCCCCCCCATATCTCGAGTTCTATAGGTCCTAGATAGCTGAAACTCGCCCATATACTAATTAGGGTGCGGGGAGTCGATTGCACTTGGTTTGGGCGCTCTAGCGCCACCAGGCGCCGAGATACAGTAGTGCACCCCCTTATTTTTGCACCTAGAGAGCTGAAACTCCGCCCATATACTAATTAGGGGGCGGGGAGTCGATTGCACTTGGTTTGGGAGCTCTAGCGCCACCAGGCGCCGAGATATGGTACTGCACCTAGGGGTTGACTTTCGCAAATCAGGGTTAGGGGTTGACTTTCCCAAATCAGGGTTAGGGGTTGACTTTCCCAAATCAGGGTTAGGGGTTGACTTTCCCAAATCAGGGTTAGGGGTTGACTTTCCCAAATCAGGGTTAGGGGTTGACTTTCTCTATACAGCTGATCAGGGGTTGACTTTCCCAAATCAGGGTTAGGGGTTGACTTTCTCTATACAGCTGATCAGGGGTTGACTTTCTCTATACAGCTGATCAGGGGTTGACTTTCTCTATACAGTTATGAGAAGTTTTTGTTTTTGGGGGGCGGGGGGCGGGGGGACTTGTGGTTTTTTTGGGGTGGGACTTGGGTGAGACTTGTGTTTTTTGGGGGTGGGACTTGTGTTTTTTTTGGGTGGGACTTGGGTGGGACTTGTGTTTTTTTGGGTGGGACTTGTGTATTATTTGGGTGGGACTTGTGTTTTTTTTGGGTGGGACTTGTTTTTTGGGGTGGGACTTGGGTGGGACTTGTGTTTTTGGGGG
>NC_140221.1:49004165-49066665 GCF_951802725.1 Rutilus rutilus | reverse complement strand
TCTACCCCTGGGACTCTACCCCTGGGACTCTACCCCTGGGACTCTACCCCTGGGACTCTACCCCTGGGACTCTACCCCTGGGACTCTACCCCTGGGACTCTACCCCTGGGACTCTACCCCTGGGACTCTACCCCTGGGACTCTACCCCTGGGACTCTACCCCTGGGACTCTACCCCTGGGACTCTACCCCTGGGACTCTACCCCTGGGACTCTACCCCTGGGACTCTACCCCTGGGACTCTACCCCTGGGACTCTACCCCTGGGACTCTACCCCTGGGACTCTACCCCTGGGACTCTACCCCTGGGACTCTACCCCTGGGACTCTACCCCAAAACATTAACATGTATACAAAAAAGACAGAAAAGTAGCAAAGGGTGGTATGATTAAAGAGGCAAAAGATGATGCGTGGGGATGGCAGCTCTAAGATGTGGAGCTGGAGAGAGACGTGACCAAGGCAGGCGCTGACAGAGGGAACCACCACAGAGGAGATAAGAGAAGGAGCACCTAGGAAGTACATGGCAGGGAAGCCCCAACAGGATCACCAGGATGCAGGACCACAGCACAGTCAATAGAAGGATAGGTGGACCTTTGATGAACGGGCCAAGCAGAAGCAGAGGGACAACCAACGCAGGTTGAGGCATTAAAGGTTGGGACTTAGGCAGAGCCCAAGACCCAAGGCAAGACCACTGCACTGGAGGGCAGAGGCAGAACTATAGGGCAGTGGAGTCAAAGGGGTGGAGGGGCAAGGAATAGCCGTAGGATTGTAAGTCTGTAACGCAACCAGGGTGATAACTAACCAAGGTGCAGCCAGAGGGACAACGGAGCCTGATGCAGCTTGAGGGATGAAGGGCCATGGTGGAGCTAATACGGCGACAGAGTGAGGTTAAGTCCAAGGCTTGGCAAGAAACGAAGGGAAAAACACCTAGGCGGAGCTGGTGAGCTGGAAGCCAAAAGCAGACCCAAGGTGCAAAGGTTTGCCAATGAAGGAGCTCAATCCAACCATGTTTGGAGTTCCATTCTTCTGTCATGGCGGTTGGAGCCAGGATGAGTTTGAACAGGATCTAGTTGTAAAAGTAAAACTTTGTAAATAAAATAAATGAATAAAAACACTAAGGAGATTAACACGCAGGAACAGAACTACTAACTTTAAAAATGGACAAGGAACTAAGAGTATATATACAGAAACTAAATGAGTGAGTCAACAAGAGGCAGGTGGACACAATAGCTTGCCATGGACACAAAAGGTTGACAAAAAAAACAGGTTTTCATACTTTCATACAAAGCTTTACAATACAAGCAGCATACAATATCGTGAAAGGTTTAAAATACAAAAGGGCAAAACAAAATACAAAAGGGCAAAACAAAAGCATAAAAATATGAATGCCATCGTACCATCATTGCAGAGGGACAATCAGACAAAAAGGGTCATAATACAAAATGAGCATTAAGGGTGAAAAAAAGGACAACGAAACAAGGCTTAAAGGGTACAAGTGGCCAAGTCATAAATACAAAAACAAATGTTGTCAAATCAATATCATGAGTATGACATTACTTAAAAATATATATATAATAATAAAAGTGCTCCTGTGCTACAGACAAAGACAATAGAAGGCATTATACAGAAAAAAAAAACATGAAGGACAAAGGGACAAAGCTGCTTTAAAAAATATATGTATTGAAAAACAACTAAATGTGACTGACAACCATAAGTAGGACAAAAGACAATGATATAAAGGGGAAAAAAGCACAAAAAAAAAAGGGAAGAGATTAATACAAATGGCTCGTTTCCACTGAGCGGTACGGTACGCATTTATTTGCGTTTCCACTATCAAAAGTTGTGAATGGTACCAAAATGCCGAACATTACCGACCATACCACTTTTTGGGTACCCTTCCGTTGTGGTACCTAGCACAGTGGTATGGTACTAAAGGGTGGAGCTAGACTCACTGCAGAACGTTGATTGGTTGACAGAGAATCGTCACTTGCACGTGCTACAAGGGGAATGACAACATAAGAAGCGCCATTTTTTAATATACTGTTTAATACAATTCTACTGTTACTGTGTCACGAAATGTAATTTAAGAGTTTTTCAGGCGAGAATGTAGTTGTTTAAAGCTCAAATCTGTGGTTTATTTATAAAGATTTATGAAAATTTGATCCAGGTTGTGAGATCCAGGCAATCACCGGGCGCTCGGCGCTCATGTACCCCACCTGGAACAGCCTTTCCTCGGCTGGTCCTTCTGACGTTTGCCGCTGACTCTGACGTCTCTGTAGTGGTTAAACATGATAAAATTCTTCTTGTGTAGACCGAACGGGCGATCTTTGGTCTTGTGAATCTATAATTTGTTCCCTGGCCAAACTGAGGGCTAAGTGAAATTTCATAACTTTATATTTAGGCTATTTAACTTTACCATTGTAATTATACTAATGTCTAATTTAAATGTGTACAAATGTATAAAACTGATCAGAGATCAGATAAAACTGAGAACCACCTGATTCATGGGTTCACAGCGATCACCCACCAGCTGTGAACCATTAAAATTTCAAAACTTTTAGAAATAGTTATGACGTAACAGCCTCGTTTACAGAAATCATGTGACTTTGGCGGTTTGACACGCACTCCGATCTACTGATTCAAAAGAAAAGATTCATAAAGTGTTTCTGTCAGGATGTACACTGTAAAAAAAAAAAAAAAAAAAAAAAAAAAAAATTCGTAAAAAAACGGTCAAATGACTGGCAGCTACGGCTGCCAAACAAAAACCGTAAAATTAAAGTAAAATATCTCAATTCCAATAAAGTGCAAAAACTGTAATTTTACAGAATTTTACATTAAAAGTTTTAGAAAAAAAAAGTTATTTTACATGTTTTTCCTTGTTTGAATGAAGATATTTTACCTTAATTTTACGGTTTTTGTTTGGCAGCCGTAGCTGCCAGTCATTTGACCGTTTTTTTACGATTATTTTTTTTCAGTGTAAAACTTTTATTTTATGGATTTTTCCAAGATTATAATGACCAAACACCTTTAATAAAGTTATGGCACTAAAAGTTCTACTGAGAAACACTGTTATTTTACAGGTATTTCCTAAATTATTACAATCAAACACCTTTAATAAAGTGACGGCACTAAAAGTACTACTGAGAAACACTGTTATTTAACAAACCTTTCCTAAATTATAACGATCAAACACATTGAATATATTGTCAAAACGTGCTCAAGAATGTAAGAAAACAGTTTTATTTTAGAAGACAAAATAAGTCTGTAAAAAAAAAACTGTATAAAACTGATTAAAATCTCATCTCAAACTTTAATTTGCAGCACTTGTGTTTACATATAATTGAATAGTATTTAAACAATGTAAACTTGTAATCTAAATAAAATGGAATTATTCATACCCCTGGGGGTCACATAGTTCTGCATAGTTCTGATATTAAATATTATATGGTCTTTACATTCAGAATCCTTATTCCTTACTATACAAGTTTATTAATAAGTTAAATCAAAACATACAACAAAAGTGTACCAGAAGTGACAGATACAGGAAATAAACAGCAATCCAGCAAACAGCCAGTAATCAGCTTGGTGCATCTGGGAAGAAGAAAAAGACACACAATGATTCTCTCAAAATGATTTCAATTATTTTTGTTTCCTTTAAACAAGTTTAATACATTTTTTATTTAAATTGTCTGTTTGTCTTCTGATTTGTCTGGTATCTAAAACTTATGTCCGATTGAAAAATGTGCATCACCAAAAGAAGGAACATGTAGATTCACAACAATGAACATTCTTTTCCAGAGGTATCATTGCAAGGTAAACGCCTAAAATGCCAATTTGTATTATAAAATAAAACCAACAATATTTGTATTAACTGGAGGTGTTTTCAGACTGCTGTGATATGGGTAATGATGGTCTTTCTCTCATCCTCCAGGGAATTAAATATATGATATGTGTTTTTTTTTTTTTAAAAAGGTATATTCTCATTGTGTGAGATTATTAAAGTACTTGAGATAGTTCACCCAAAAATGAAAATTCTGTCATCATTTACTCACCATCATGTCTTTTCAAACCATGCATTAAAATTAGATATTTTTGAAGAATGTTGGCAACCAAAAAATGCATAAAGGTTTGGAACAACATGAGAGAGTAAATTATTTGGGAGAATTTTCTTGTTTGCCTGACTGTGAACTATCCCTTCAGTTCATGTGTGCCAAACTCCTGGAGGGCCAGTGTCCTGCAGAGTGTAGCTCCAAACTGTTTCTGGTTATCCTGAGGATCTTGATTAGCTGGTTCAGGTCAGTTTACTTAGGGTTTGAGCTAAAATCTGCATGACAGTGGGCAAATTCCAATCAAAAGTGAGCATCCCTATGCCCTGGGGTTTTTAATATAGCCTATGCTTAGTAAGGGGCCGTTTACACGACTCAGTTTTCAACTAGAATCGTCTCAGTCTAAACTGCTGAAATGTGAATCTGTGAAAACGGTAAAGGCATGCATATGCGTATTATGTGTTTAGTCTATAGGCATGCGTGTGTGAATGCGAATGTGTACAGGCGTGTAGTCTTTCTTTACAGAGTGACATCACCAGTTACTTTGTGGCATGGACAAAACAGCGATTTAGACGTTTTCGCCGATCTGTGCGAACGGGAATCGTTTTAATAACGTTGTCATCTGTACAAAGAAAAAACGTTTCTGTTTTTAGTACATCGTTGTTGTGTAAAGTACCTAAGTTTGTGTGTTCTTGACATCTTTGAACCCTGCAGGTAGTTACATTTAACGTATCTAAACATATTAATAGTTTTACCTATGGAATTTATTTAAACCTTATATGAAATGTATGATGAAAATGTGTGTAATATAGCAAACCCAAACAAACAACTCAAATTATTCTGTTAAATTGAACTCTTCCACCATATCTAGTTTTAAAATGAATCACGTGGACTTGCCATCCTAGGTCACATTACCATAAATATAAAATAAAATTACTATAAGATAAAATTACTTCAGTTAATTTACCATCGCATGTACCCTTTGCTAACGCATTTGTGGAAGGGGATTTTCCCCTCATTTACTCTCCCTTATGCCGTCCGAAAGGTATATGATTTTCTTTCTTCAGGTGAACACAAATTTTTGAAAAAATAAACTAGACTTTTAGAAAAATGATCAATCTCTTGTGTTCGCGTGTCGAATAATGCAAGTGAATAGACAACAAAATGCTGAAGGTCGAAAAAGTCCAAACACACATCCTGACAATAATCCAAGAGCATTGTAAAGCTCATATGATAAGTGCAGAAAACTGTGTGAACAACACAGCAGGCTGCATGTAGTTTCTGGAGCATGCACTTGCATTATATGGGCTTAGAATAATGGATAATTTTTCAAAAAAATCTCTGTGGAAAGAAAGTCAGATATACATCTGGGATGGCACGAGGGAGAAAAAAAAAAGAGATAACTTTTTTTGTTTTATATACTGCAGTGGATACTTGCTACTGAATGATGGGCTTGTTTCTCTCTTGGTGCTTGTTCTGCTCCGTAAACATTGTTCCAATGCTTGATCTAAAAAATATATTTAAAAAAAAAAAAAAAAGTTAAAAAGTGTGTTAATTATTACCTGTGTGTTAACAGACTATTGATCTGGGTGACATAGGACCATTTTTTAACGTGTTCCTTAAGTGTTATATAAATCTGGAGAACCCTTAATAACATCAACCATAGTTTTGCTACCAAATGGTAATAAAATATTGTAATCAATCCACCATAACAAAACATGGTTTCTAAACTTTTACTATAATAAAAACCATGGTTCATTTAGCAAAGGACCCTGGGAACATGTCCTAAAAAGAACAGCTCATCCAAAAAATAGAGTTCTCTCATTATTTACTCCATGTTGTTCCAAAACTGTATGAATTTCTTTTGTAGAACCTTAATTAAGATATCTTGAGAAATGCCTTCACTGTTTTTTTTTTGTTTTTTTTCATACAATGGGTTCCAATGTTGTTTTATTCCCAACATTCTTGTGTTTCACAGAAGTAAGTCATACAGGTTTGAAAATATTTTCATTTTGAAAGGACATACATTTTTGGGTCAGCTAGTCCTGTCAACTCAAGAAGATAGGTAAAATATTGTCTGGAGGGTTTGAACCAGTGTGCCTTTGAGCAGAGTTTACATGTTCTGCCTCTATTTCACGTGTATTTTAATATAACAATACTCACCGCATCTGAAGATCATGTGGCTGGATCATATTTATTCCCAATATTCCTGGATCATGAGGGAAACACACACATACACAGCAATATTAGCTATTTGTATTTACTTACTAACAGAGACATTTGCGAAAGCGTGCAAAATTTTACTCACCAACTCCAAAATTATTTATGTTTATAATATACATACACTTATTATGATGACTGATCGGTAACGTTAGGTCTAACATTATATCCCGCGATCAACATGATTCAAAAGCCTATAGTTTGCATATTCTTCTAGAGTCAAAGAGTGTGGTTCCTCTCTGTCTAAAGAGACAACGTTCTCAGTCATTGTAAAGCTCCTATGCTGAGTTTTGTTCTTTTCTTTTTCTTTTCAAAAACTATAAGTTAGGCTAGCTGACAATATTTACACATGCTAGCAACACATAACATTAGCCTAATACATTGAAACATGTAGGCTACTAATATCGATATTGCTCTAAACGCGTTTAGATTCTCAATTTAACACACTATATTTTGATGTAGCAGAATTGTTTTTATAAAATAAAAAGTTATTTACCTTCCGCAGATTGCAATATGTCCGTTACACGTCGTTAATGCGCTGTCCATATTCCTTGTTTGTTCTTCATTAAAATCCCGCAACTCGCTCAAAATAAAAATGTAGCTGTCCGATGTAAAATAATCCATGTTTTAAACGATGTAAAAGCCACAGAACCGAATAGGCTGAAGATCCCGAGCAGCACACACACACACTCACTCCAACAGACGGTTATTCAATTCAAACTTGACCTGTAAAAGGCGCGCATAGTTGTCATTGGCCAGATTCCTGGATGACAGTCAGACTAACCAATCATGTTCAAAACAACTCGGAGAGCCAGCCAATAGTGTGGTAACATTACAATTACAAGAAAAGATGACATTTTTTAAAAGAAAAAAATAGGAAAAAATATACACGTGCTATTTATTTAGTTGTATTTGTAGGCTGGCTGTTATATTTATTCAATTGGTTAAATGGTGTTTTCATTGCAGTGCATGATTAAAAATTAAACTTACAATAACTTATATACCATATATATATAGTGATTTTGACACCTATAAGGAGGTTGAAAAGTATGAAAAAATCATAATAGAAAGGTAGCAAAAAGTTAAGGTTTTATTGTTAGTTTGAAAAAGAAAGAGGATTTTGTCCAAAATTATATGTATTTTTAAAAATATGACCAAAATACATAAAAGTGCCCATAGTCTAAGAATCACCCATATAACAACATATATTTACCACTGCTCTTATCTTAAAATATGTCAGTGTCATTGTTTTGTCTCAAGATGCACACTTTCAGTAATGTGAAACCGGGGCTGGGTTAGAAATTAAGGGTTAAGGTTAACCCTAACTCTAACCCTTGTCTACAGACTTTTATTTAACAGCATGGATACTCCAAGGTGTTGACTGCAGTGGTTAGGCCTTTAGCGTTGATACAGGACAAAGAACTTCTCACTGAGACAGTCTGTAATGTAATTTTGCAAAGAGTGATTGCATGGACTGTCCCTAAGCTAGAGCTATTGGTGGATTCAAGTCATGTCATAAAGATCGTATTTACGAGTTGAACGCACATAAACGCCACCACAAAGATGAAAATATGAGTAGGAAGCTCAGAATTTTCTTTAACCCCGATCTTGAAGAGTTAGGGGTGTGTCAGTGAGAAACATTGAGGAATACCACAATACTTAAAGCAGTGACATTGTCAGGCTTTTCTATTTACAATGAAGTAAGCTAATGCCTGCACAAAATATGAGCATTATAATATAACAATATAATATGTAATGATACAGTGGCTTCATAAATTAATTTAAAACAAAAAAAATATATAAAACCTCATGAATACAAACTTCCCAGGAGGACCTAAACACACCACATTTTCCATCATGAACCCTGCTGGCCTGCTGTCTGACCAGCAAGGTCAATTTAACAATAATTGTGCAGTTTGCTTGCATTAAATTTGTATCCAGAATTACAGAGTTAAAATGTAAAAATACACTTAAATGTAAAACTAATAACATTTACTTTAAAATGACAAGGAAAGATGTTAGATTGTTAGTATGGATATAAACCTTTAATATAATGAGCTACATATTTAATTACATAATTTTATTGTAATTTTACACAACTTTGTATGTAATTTAAAAAAACAGAAAAATACTGTATAAATACAGTAATTGTCCTGTGAAAAAAATAAGAATTACTGTAATTTGTAATTAATGATATAATCCTGAAATGAACAGTCAATTAATTAACAGATATTGTTTGTAATTTTACAGAGTTTTGAATATAATTTAAAATAACAGAAAAATACTCTAAAAAATGTAGAGTTATTCTCTGTAAAATTAGGATTTTTTTTTACAGTGTACCAGCAGCGTAAAATTTCGTGACCGGGCCTTACGAGCCTTACCTGCCGATTTGATTCCATTTTTTATTTTTTCATGCAGTTCCAAACATCAGCGCAAAGGAGGCAGCGGGCTTCAGCTTGAAGAGCACACCTTTGGAGACTTTTTTGGTTTTTGTTTTCCAATTAGACAGATATATCACATCTGTCATGATGCAGAAGGAGAACACAGATAATATCCCAACTTAGTTTATTTAGAAACAAGATGCAAGATGGCAGGCAAGTAACTGGTTGGAAGATATTTAGTGTGCTACAGAATGTGAACAGTTCTTATCTTGATTGTGGTTGCAGAGTATGGCTGGCAGGTGAACCGGAAGACTGGAGATGAGTAGCAGACAGAGGACTGAAGAAGTCTGAAAATGGGGTAGTTCAGGACTGGAACAGTCAGGTTCGTATCCAGAGGTAGGTAGCCAGGTTGGTGTTCAAGTTAGAATGACGAGACCAGACAAAAGTGAACTGAGGTGAGTGTGCTTATATGGTGCAGTGATGATTGGATGCAGGAGGTGCTGATCAGTAATCAGGTGATTGGGAGCGTGTGTAGGAATCTGATGCTTAGGGTGTGGCTGACTCTGTGACAACATCATGGCAATTTATTGTTGAATGGACAATACTTAACGATAGGCAATGTGAGTAAATGAACAAGTTAAATTAAATATTTTCAAGAAAGATGAATAAAGATGACTTTTGTTTTGCTAACAAAAACAGAATATGAATAAAATGAAAGAAAAAAAATTAATACAAGAAAATATTCCAATGAATAAATACAGTTATACACAAGTATTAATTTAACACAATATGAATCGAAACTTAAACTGCACAAATGTACTGTTCTAACAAAATATGTTCATATCAACAGATGGTGACCCCCACATCATCTTATTGCTACTGTATCTGAACAGAGCTGTGCCAATCCTGAAGATGACCTGACCTCCGTACTGACCTCCTTCTTTCTTGTCAGTCCATCATGTCCCTCACTGCTGCAATTAGGCTGGATTCCGACCATGAAGGGGGCATTGAGGTGCTGGTGCTCCTCTTCTGGCTCGGTCATGCAAGCATCCTTCAGGGTGGTGTCTCGGCCCTTTGATATCCCTAGGTCCTTTGTGCATGAAGTTGTGCACAGAGTGAGCCCTGCAACCATCAGGATTTTGAGGAGGGTGATTGCTTTCCCAACTGGAGATGACCTAGTGGCCCAGATGCCTAGAAGGTTTTACCATCTGCCTCATCACCCCATACAGAGAGCCTGTACTGAACCTTGCTCTGTTTTCTTAAAGGCCATGGAAGTGAGCCCTGGGTTCGTGCCAGAAGTCATTGCAAAGGTGTAGGTTTGATTTTGACATGAGTGGGGACATAAAAGCTGCAAAAATTTTAAATTGATATTTGGGTTTTTAGTTGATATTGACTTCAATTAATCTGAGGATGAAGAGACCACAGTAAGGGCAGGTGGAGTGGTGGAGGATCCATATCAGGATCCAGGATCCATGTCTGAGGACACTTCAGATCCTACAGAAATGTTACAGAATACAAAAGTCACACATTTTAATTACACAATTTAAATAGTCATCAACTGTTGCATTAGTCGTAACAAAATCATTATACTTTATATTTCTGTTTAAGGTTTTTCCTTCTTTTTTTCTTTTTTTTTACAAATGTTACTTTGCTTTACAGGCCCTGCTCCACCACAAAAGCTCTGCAACAAGTGATCAGAAATCAAGAATCAAAAACTGCTGTAATAACTCTGGTTAATATAACAACAAATATAGTTTTTTTTTTATAATTATTTTCTGTAGTATACTTTAATTGCAGCATTCCTCTTTCCAGTGAAGAGAGCTTCATTAGCCACTGGATCAGGCTGTGTGTGTGTTCAGCGGTCCCTGTAACCAGCTCTGCTGCCGCTCCAGGCTAAACATGATCGTGCCGACCCCACGCCCCACCTCACACTCACAATTAGGTACAATCTTTTTATTAATCTTTTTACAATCTAATTACATCCTCGATTTAAATGTTTTCAGCAAGTTAGTGCTCAATTCGTAGACTGCTGATTGATGCCGCTGTAAGTGCCATGGGGTGAGGGTAGGGAGTTTTTATTCTAAATCAACGAACAATAACGGCCTGTTTATTCTAAGCTCGCACGCTGTGGTTTCAAAATGTGTATAACGTCATTGAACATGTTTTTGCTGTTCTTGTTGCATTTACACATCTTTAACCAGCAGATGTCCTCAGCATGCTGTGTTTTGAGTGAAGCCAGTGCAATCAATCTAATAATCTAACAGTGAATTTTAGATGACATTATCAATATAGTGGAATAAAAACAACACCTAGTCTTTTTCAACTTCAAAGGATCAAGACAATATTGTTGAAGCGAGCGCAGGATAGCTGAGGTGATACTTCTCACCATTTATTCTGAGGGTATGAACGATTGTTTTCCATATCAATTTCAAACAGTGGTGGATTGTTCTGGACATCGGCGATTAACTTCTCCATAATGTCTGCCATTTTAAATGCACAACCCCTTTAAATTCAAGTGGATTCTGATTGGCTGTCACTGTTCTATCATTGGATAGCTGGGAAAAAAAAATTCTGAAAGTGATCCCAACTATATCGTTCCTCATATCTTTATCGTTATAGTTGTGATGTGAACTCTGCTATTCTTTTAATATGGAGAACGATTTTTAGAACTATCTTTATCGTTATCTTTATAGTTATAGTCCTTGGTGTGAAAGGCCCTTAACGCTCCTCCAGCATCTGCACTGATTCTGTTCAAGCATCAGAGTTACTAATCTACTAATAAAAATTAAGTTTATTTGATGTTGTGAGTTCCATTTTCAAGCTCCCGTCCGTCTTGTTTCTTTGAAACTTGTTGATCCTAGCCTGTTAATTCCACAATTAAAGTAATAAAGAATATTTTGATTGTATTGAACTGTGTCGCTCCCCATATTTAGCAGAAATGTTTGACTGCAAATTGTGTTTTTGATTGACGTTGAAGTTGGTTTGTAAATCTTCTGCCTGTCTTTGCATTGAAGTATCTCTGGTTGACCTCAAAAACACTAACTTACGATCTATAAGCTCTTTATCAGTCGCACTTACCTTAATTACATGAAAGCTGTAAGTCAGTGTAATTGAAACGAGTGTTCCTTAAACGCTGCGCATCTTAATTCCCAGCAGGATTAGAGTGCAGATCTCTTTCTGCTTTCTTTAATCTAAGATAAGCTAAAGCGTATATAACAGCCAGCCATCGCCTCTGCTTTCAGAGCTCATGACAAACACACATCGCTCTTCTGTGGTCTTCATGTTCTCGTCATGATGCAGACTCGCGCATATTTCACTGCTCAGCCATTCTCAGTTCTCAGTGGCGTTGTTTTCTCCATCCAGCCGGTTTCCCTCTCAGGTGTGTGTACCGCAGTGTGACTGACCGCTTCTCATCATGAGCGAGAAACACACGTCCTCCGGGCCACCGCTGTGTGTGCAGCTCTTCTCCGCGCTGGCGCTGGTGTGTTTCGGCATCTACTGCATTGGCAAAGGAGTTTCCTTCGGCCTCTTCAACTGGTGGTACATCTTGGGCGCCGCGTGTCTGCTGGCCACCGCCTTCGCTGCCTTCCGCGTGTACGAGGTGTGTGTGATCCTGGCGCGGAGAGAGACGGAGGGAGACGCCTGTGTGACGCTGCCCTGAGGCCTGAAGCTGACGACTGAACACATCTGTGAGGAGAAGATGACTCTGATGAAGCTCATGGCATGTAAAACAACATCCTTTGTGTATTTTACAATAAAGCAAGTGACAATTCTGTGTCATATTGAACAGCGCTCATAATCATTATTAAATCACAAAACATCTAGGTAATATCAGGGACCAAAAAGTCTAAGAAAAAATGTATTGTACAAAACTATGACATGAAAAAATCAATTAAGTTGTTTGTTTGTCTATTTTAGGTGTTGAAATGGAAAAAAGACAAATGTTCCCTTTTAGACGATTTACCAAAACTAGTGCAAAAAAAACACAGTGTTGTTTTTATCATTAATTCAGGAAAAATCAAACCTTACATGTGAATGATATTTATTCTAGCTGGCAGATTTATCGGATGGTAGTTGTCAGATTGAAACGCTTCACTGGGATTAAAGAGACTCAAGGAAGTTTCATGATTTAAGGACACTACAGATGAATAGGGAATTTTTTTAAATTAGAAGATATCACTGTGAAACTTCTCCAGTTTATTACTGCCATAAACATAAGAAAATGTATTACAAGTTTTGTGTAAATGAATGTTTAAATATGCAAATGAGGCCGTATATAATTAAATATATGCTCATTTGCATACATTTCCAAAAACAAAATCTGGAAATTGGAACGGACCAGGTTTAAAATTCTTGGTTATATTTGTTGACGTATTAGATGAAAGGGCTTTTACAGAGGGGATTCTGGATAACTTATTTTGTGCTTTAGTAAATGAGAGAATACTGACAATAGCCTTAAAAAAATCAATGTTCGCCATATTTTTTGGAGTAAAAGAACCTATAACTCAGGATAGGAATGATATATCAACAAATCACTCTGTAAAAGCCTTCAGAATATAGTTAGGTATAAGACTGGAAAAGTTGGTGGTTGTCGGTGCTACTGAAGTGGATATATCTGACTCTGAGAAAAAACTCATTTTGAGAAAACGGCCTTTAAAGTTCATATTGTATAATTTCATACATTTCTATTGAAACTCCCAACCTACAAACAAAACATATATTCAGTTCATTAATATCAGTAGTGTATAATATTTAAAACACATGGAAATTGATAAATTAATAAATTATTAATAGCAATAGCCTTAAGGTGACAAGAACTACCTTAACAAACACAAATAACAATAGTCACAAAAACTGCAAACAAACCGTCCCTGTTTGTTGTATGTCCATCTGTAACTAATTTAATCTAATAAACAGCTCCCTGTCTGTTTACAGCTTAAGATGTCCACGCCTGTACCATATGTAGGCACTCTTCGATCTCCTGTCGGTGTTTTCTTCACCTTTTTGGCTGTGCTTACGTTTTGGCGCAGAGATCCAATCACATAGTCGGAAATTCACATGACCAATCAGATGTGGGTTTCGGCTGCAGATTCCCCGGCAAACATTCGCGGTTGGTTGTTTGTACAAAGGAAATCCCCATTTTTGGATTAGACAGCGCTGTGTAGGAGACTGAGAGCTTTACAATGATAACAGGCATGACATGTTTCTGTGAATGGAGACGGCACAGGAGCTCGCGTTTTATATTTCACATACTGAAATAACCACCTTAATGTGTAATGTTGACATATTTTTTTATTTTGACATGAAAGCTTACATGTTAAGGGAGCAAACTGGCCCAAAATCTGAAAATCTACCACTGCATGAAAAAACTATGTTTTCACCTGCCGTGTCTTGCCTTAATGTAAGATTCTCTGTTCATTAGGCCCAAATGACATTGTATCATTAAATCAAGTCAAGTCACCTTCAGTTATATAGTGCTTTTAACAATATAGTCAAGTCAAGTCACCTTCATTTATATAGTGCTTTTAACAATATAGTCAAGTCAAGTCACCTTCGTTTGTATAGTGCTTTTAACAATATAGTCAAGTCAAGTCACCTTCATTTATATAGCGCTTTTAACAATATAGTTGGTTTCACAGCAGCTTTACAGTGATAACAGGAGATTACAGTAACAGAGATTGTTTTGGCTTTACAGCAGCTCTAGAATAAAGTTATTGTCCAGATAAAGTTAGTTTTGATTGATTCACTTCCGTTGCGAAGATCATTAGTTATTAACTTAGGGGCTGCTTACATGACACCGTTCTAACAGAAAACTCTTAATGCACTCCGGCCGTTCATTTGCACAACAACGGTGCCTGGTGGCTCGAGAACGCAAACTTTGAAATAGGTTCCAAGGTGCAAGCCTTGAAATTTTTTGCAAAAAAGATTATCTATGTGCAAACTTCAAAAACGCGAACCTGTGAGAATGCTGATGGCATGCACATGTGTATTACGTGTTTAGTCTATAGGTATGAGCGAATATATGTGCGCAGGCATGTAGTCTTTCTTTACAAATTGACCTCAACAAATTACTTTGCATACATTGCATACACACTATCTAACACCATCCCTGTGTGTGTTGAGGGTCAAAATGCTTTTGTCTGGAAAACATTAGTGGGGTGACTCAGCAGAAGAAATTTTGACGTTTTATCTGTGTGTGTGTGTCTGTGTGTCTGTGTCTGTGTCTGTGTCTCTGTGTGTGTGTGTGTGTGTCCTTCATCAGATCTTGATACGGCTTGGATCCGGCGGAATGCGGTAAACCTCGGGATAAACAGAGAGACTAATAGTAGGGTAGAGGCCATTCTTCTTATGATGTAACGAGTACATCAGGATTTATGGGAAGTGTTCCCTGTTCCGGCTGACCTGATCTATGCAGCCTAACATTGAATTATAGAAGTCTATAATGTGTTATGTGTATGCTATGGCAAAGAGTGTTTTTATGTGTTTTTAGTCTAGCTTTGAACTGACAGAGTGTGTCTGCTTCCCGGATAATGTTAGGAAGACTGTTCCAAAGTTTTGGTGCTAAACAGGAGAAGTATCTACCGCCAGCAGTCGATTTTGATATTCTAGGTATTATCAACTGGCCGGAGTTTTGAGATCGCAATAGGCAAGAAGGACTATAATGCGTTAAAAGCTCGCTCAAGTACTGCAGAGCTAAACCATTTAGTGCTTTGTAAGTAATCAGCAATATAATAAGATTTATACAATGTTTAATATGGAGCCAATGCAGTGTCAATAGCTGTAGTTTGTTTATTAAGCGTGCAGGGCAACCACCCATAAGAGCATTACAATAATCTAGCCTCGAGCTCATGAACGCATGAACTAAATGTTCCGCATTTGTCAATGAGAGCATATGACGTAATTTATTAAGTGATTTATTATCATTAAGACATGTCTTTTCTCCAGAGCTGCTTTGAAACGATCTGTATTGTGAAATGCACTTTACAAATAAACGTGAGCTGTCACGGATTTGCACTCTATGTCTGCATGTCTTCAGTCAGAAAATACACACAAAGTGGCTTTGGTAAAAAAAAACAAAAAAAAACAACAACACAGCAGCAGGTAATTGTGGCTCAACAGACAATTAGGAATAGACAGGACAGGACAGGACAAGACAAGACAAGACAAGACAAGACAAGACAAGACAAGACAGGACAGGACGGGAAATAACTTCTGAGAAGTAACGGTAGCAGTCCTCAACGTGCATCAAGGTCAAACAATAATCCGACAACACAGACACGAAAGAGAGAGCTAGATATAGCGTGGTCAAAAGAGAAAGATAGAGAACAGGTGTGATGATGAGATGTGAATGAGAGCCAGCTGATGGTAATGAGAGGAAGAGATAATGGGTGTGTGTGTGTAAGAGTGTAAGAAAAGAGAAGGTAGGGCGTAATACAACCAGCAGAGGGAGGCAAAAGGAAAGAAAAAGAGAAAGAAAGAACCAGGATCATGACATATATACATATATTGAATATGTCACGATTAATTGTCGATAATAGATTTAATCGATAAAACGTATCGATCATCGATTAAGCAGGTTCATGCACGTGCGTGCTGCTCAACCGCAAAACATGTATAGCGAGCACGCCGGAGTTATGTTTGGGACCATTTTACACCTTCATCATGACTATAAGTTTGCGTGTGCATTCGCATCCTTTTGTTTTGTGCAAATGTAAGTTGTAATGTTGTGTTTATTCAACGCATTCTCATCCTAGGACATCATATACTGACGCTTTTGACATTTCATCTACATCGAACGCACATGGCACCCTTTAGTGTCAATATGACACGCACAGAGCTTTGTTCGGTTATGGGTAGGTTTAGGTCTAGGGTAGGGTTAGGGTTAGACCACTAGGAGGCGCCTTCTGGCCCATATCTATCTGCGTCTCATATTGACACTAAAGGGTGCCATGTGCATTCGATGTAGACGAAATGTCAAAAGCATCAGTATATGACGCCTTGGGATGAGAACGGGCTGGTTTATTTTGTGTAGGCCTAATGTATCTATATCTGATTTATCTCATATAGGATGCATTTGATTAAGAATTAATGTAGTAAAGCTTACGGTGATCCTCTTCAGTTTCAGCACGCGCAGCTCAAACGGCAATGCACGACTAATAATGACTATTGGACTGTCATATTACATAACATTATAAAGAGAACAATATTGTCATAAAATATTGTGAATTATTTGGGTTTAGTTGCCATAGTCGCGTTGCTCCAGAAATAGCGCGTCCACAACATGAGTCATTCTGAATGGCACGTAACTTAGTTCAAGTTCACTTCTGCATTCGCTTCATTTTGTGCAGATATCATTCGTAATATTATGTTCATTTTGTATATATCTGATTAATCTCATATAGGATGCGTTTCTTTGAGTTAAATAACGCGCTAGCAAAGTGCTCCAGTTTAACGGTATTCATTTAGCGTGCAGCTCAAACAGCAATGCACGGTTAATAATAACTATGATTAGGACTGTCATATTACATAACATGAGAACACTGTTTTATTAAATCGTTGTGAATTCATTGGGTTTAGTTGCCATTTTCAGCGCGTTTTTCCAGGAAGAGCATGTCCACAACAGTCACATATTCCAAGCACGCATCTGAGGTGTTGGTGACACTTTTCATTAGTCGTAATATTTGATTATTAAATAATTAATTTAATTAAATGATCAATCACATTGAAACATTTTACAATCCTACTAGCCCTTTATTTAGATTAAAAATCATTCTCATTCATTTGGTGAGGAACATAGCGTTTTGTGCAGTATTTGCACACCCTGTCATGCTGTTGGCCATATGCCACTGCAGCAGACTCATAATGCAGTGTTACGGCTAATGATTAATCGATTAATTGATCGTTAATTTAAACGACGATCGATCATGGGAATTTGTTCAAATTGACATCCCTAATATATATATAATTATATAATTATTGCGATGTGGAATGTAAATAAAATCAAAGAGGTGAATTAAAGAGTTTTGTAACCATGAAATTTTACCATGACAACTTTAGCCATTTAAAAATGATATCCAACCACTTTCTGCAACTATACACAAAATTACACACTGAAATCATGTTTGATTGTTCTGAATCTGTAATCCTGGATTGCCTTTTGTGTGCTAAAAAGTGGTTATACATTACTTATTTTGGTCACAAAAATAGAAGCTTTTCCAGAGGTTTATTGGTCTTAAAGCTGCCGGATTGAAGTCTTCATTATGTACATTCAGAAACAGAATGGCTCGCAGTATCAAACAACAGGGCTTTAATTAAAAACAGTGAAATATACAAATGTTAAACATCTGTCAGCATCTGCACTCAACATCTCACACACCAATAAACACTTCACAACAAACAGAAATATGATACACACAGTGGCCCTCATTTATCAAAAGTGCGTACACCAAATTTCCAGCGTACACCTGGCGTACACCCAAAACCACGGTGACTTTGAGATTTATCAATATGGACGTTGGCGGACGGCACGCTCAAATCCTACGCCAGCTCAGGAGGTGGTGTACGCACGTTTTGAATGCGGGAATGCGCAGAAAAACAATTCCTAACACCACAAAACGCACTGACAAACTAAAAGATATAATATATTATGACCCACTGTAAAAAAAACAACAACATAGTAATTATAAACTTCAGTGTTTATTTTTGTGCAACATGGACTTCAATGTTTAATTTGTGTGAATTTACCAAAGCATTTGAATTGTAGGCATATGTATTCCTTAAGTTGCGAGCCTGTGCGCTTTACCTGACGTTTCAAGCCTTGTTTATACTTTCGCCTGGCTCCGCAGCGCGAGTCTCCGCAGACTGCGCGCGCACCTCCCCAAATGGACGAGGCGTTACTCGACGCGCTCGCCGTTGTACTATTCTTTGAAACGATGGTTAGGCCAGGGTTAGGCCCGGCAGGTGTGCACGGACTGGGTTTAGTAATGAAAGGCTTTCAATGACCAAAAAAATAATTAAGACTGACAAAATAATAAAAATGCCATTCTTCTTATTTAAAATAATAATAATAATACAAATAATAATAATAATAACGACATTCTTCTTCTAAATAACAATAAGCGTCATCATTAATAATAAAAATCTAGAAATCAATTTTGTTTCTTTCCACTTCCCTGGTTTCGCTTTCTCTTTCTCAAAGAAGTTTCTCTTCTTTGCCGTCTTCCGTGTGTCCATGGCGTAAAATGAGGGCGTGGGGGGAGCGGAGACTTGAATATATAGGGGCGTGTTATTCTAATGACGATCGATTTCAGCCGCGGCATTTATCAAGGGCAGGTATTGCGTACACCAGAATTTCAAAGGTACGCACAGCTTCATAAATCAGGCGATGAGAAGAGTGTAAGCATAATCTTACGCCAATATATACGCCCGTTTCTACGCAAGATTGATAAATGAGGGCCAGTGTGTGTAAACCTCTAGTCTGTGAATCAGAGGATGATATTAAGCGTAATGAAGCTCTGAGATCAGCCAGCCTCCTCCGCAGAACAGTCAATGCCGGCATAGGTGAACTTCTCATAGAGCGTCGTGTTGACGTACGTCTGGACAGAATGAGAGGAGAAGATCATCAGCAAAACAACATGTAATGATGCTCTTCATCAGAATTGGAAGAGTAATAATCCCCATGATACCTTCCTCTCCTCCAGCATACGATTGAGTGACATCAGGATCTGAGCGAATGACGGCCTCTCGTACGGCTTCTCCTTCCAGCACTGTTTCATCAGCTCATACCTGTAGAGCGAGACAGAGAAAGAGTTCATTCCTTTTGCTCTCGCACATGTGTGGCTGACCGGCGCTTCACACTTACACCTCGTCATCACAGTTGAGTGGCTTCTCCAGCCGGAAACCCAGCGGGAGTTTCTCGTAGAGCTCAGCGCACGTCAGACCGCAGTACGGTGTGCCTCCTGCCAATCAAGAGCCAACCAATCACATGTCAGCGGGAACACCTCAGACATGCAACCGACCTCCAATACTGTAGGTGTGTCCCAAATTATGCACTAAATGTTCTCTAACCCATCTAGTGTACGAGTTTTATAGGGTTATTTAGTCATTCAGTATCAGAGTCTGATAGCATGTCTTCATACGCTAGGTTTAATTAAAGGGTTAGGGTAACCTAAGGGTATACAGTACCCTAACCCCTAACCTGCGATCAGTGAGTGCATGAAGTGTCCAATTAACTTGATGATTCATCATCCAGGTTTTTGAAGTGCTTTTTAGAATTTTCTCATTATTCACACTATTTATGCTAACCAGTGCATAATCACATAAATTGGGACGCACCTACTGTAATATTGAGAATATTGAGAAATATCCAGTGAACACAGACCTAAGCTGACCACCTCCCAAAGCAACACGCCATATGACCACCTGCACAGACACAACACACGTTACTCTCACGCAGACACAACACACGTTACTCTCACGCAGACACAACACACGTTACTCTCAGTGCAGACACAACACACGTTACTCTCACGCAGACACAACACACGTTACTCTCACGCAGACACAACACAAGTTACTCTCACGCAGACACAACACAAGTTACTCTCACGCAGACACAACACACGTTACTCTCACGCAGACACAACACACGTTACTCTCACGCAGACACAACACACGTTACTCTCACGCAGACACAACACACGTTACTCTCACGCAGACACAACACACGTTACTCTCACGCAGACACAACACACGTTACTCTCACGCAGACACAACACACGTTACTCTCACGCAGACACAACACAAGTTACTCTCACGCAGACACAACACATGTTACTCTCACGCAGACACAACACACGTTACTCTCACGCAGACACAACACAAGTTACTCTCACGCAGACACAACACATGTTACTCTCAGTGCAGACACAACACACATTACTCTCACACAGACACAACACACATTACTCTCACGCAGACACAACACACTTTACTCTCAGCGCAGACACAACACAACAGACTGGAAGACTCTTACACGTCACTGTTGGTGGTGTAAACACTGTAGTTGAGAGATTCTATGGCCATCCACCTCACCGGCAGACGGCCCTGCGGAGAAACACACGTTAAATCACACATTCATTTACACATTCACACGTTCTCCTTCAGATCTTTACCATTGTCTTCTTCACGTAAACCTCCTGACCTCTGGACAGGCCAAAATCAGCGATCTTTGCCATAAAGTTTTCTCCTACCAGGATGTTTCTGGCTGCTAGATCTCTGTGAATAAACTGCAAAATAAAAATATTCAGAAATGTTAATTAAATGTGCAGCGGTGCCAACTTGGAACCAGCAATTAACCAAATAAATGCACATAGTCAAGTTACCTACTTTAATATAGCGCTTTTTACAGTACAGATTGTTTCAAAGCAGCTTTCAGGGCCGTGCACAGACCTTTTGAGGGGCATGTGTTGAAACTGAAAAAGGGAACCCCCTACCTTTTTTTTATTATTATTATATATTTTTTTATTAAGATTATTTAGTAAGCCTACATAAAAGGAAGAAATGGTCACATCTTCATGACAAATTAAATTCAAATTCAATAACACAAAATAATAGTTTTAAAAGCTTTAGATTTATTCACTATTAATAACAACCATAATAATAATATAGATAATATAGATATACAGGGTTTTAGGGCTTCTTTAATCCTAAAGGGCTAAGGCACTAAAGCCCCAAAAAAACATATTTTACTACATTTATACATGTGAAGACGAGCGGAGAGTAGCCTATAAAATACTATATATTAAAAAATTAGCTAGATAGCGAATACGTGCATATTAACAGCCTTGAATTAACCATAATTTAATATTATTACCATAACATGATTAAATGTTAATAAATTAAGTGTATCAGCAATCATAAATCAAAGAAGAAATTTCAAGTCAAGTCAAGTCATCTTCATTTATATAGCGCTTTTAACAATGTAGATTGTTCCAAAGCAGCTTTACAGAGATACAAGGATAGTTTAAAGGAACAGAGATTGTTTTGGCTTTATAGCAGTTCTTGAATAAAGTTATTTTCCAGCTAAAGTTAATATGATTAATTCACTTCCGTCGCAACGATCATTAGTTATTAACTTAGGGGCCGCTAACATGACACCGTTTTAACAGGAAACTCTACACAGACTTTAAACGCAAAACCTGTGAGAACGCTGATGGCGTACACATGCGTATTACGAGTTCAGTCTATTGGTATGCGCGTTTGAATATATGTGTGAAGGTTTGTAATTCCCTATAAACCAAGCCTTAAAAAATTACTTGTCAGACCGTAACATTTTGATACAGAATTTTATCACTTCGGGGTAGATACGCGAACCGAATTTTCCCGACAACGCTTTATCTGTAGAGTGGTAAAGGGATCCTCCATAAGCAGAAACTAGTTGGCACTTTAGCACCACCAGCAGTTGATTTTGATATTCTAGGTATTATCAACTGGCCGGAATTTTGAGATCGCAATAGACGTGACGGACTATAATGCGTTAAGAGCTCGCTCAAGTACTGTGGAGCTAAACCATTTAGTGCTTTGTAAGTAATCAACAATATTTAAAAATGTATGCGATGTTTAATAGGGAGCCAGTGCAGTGTTGACAGAACCAGGCTAATATGGTCATACTTTCTGGTTCTGGTAAGAACTCGAGCTGCTGCGTTTTGGACCAGCTGTAGTTTGTTTATTAAGCGTGCAGGGCAACCACCCAGTAGAGCATTACAATAATCTAGCCTTGAGGTCATGAACACATGAACTAATTGTTCCGCATTTGTCAATGAGAGCATATGGCGTAATTTAGATATATTTTTAAGGTGGAAAAATGCGGTTTTACAGATACTGGACACGTGACTTTCAAATGAAAGATTGGTATCAAAGAGCACACCCAGGTTCCTAACAGACGACGAAGAGTTAACAGAGCAGTCATCAAGTGTTAGACAGTATTCTAGGTTATTACGTGAGGAAGTTTTTTGCCCAATAATTAGAATTTAGTAGTAGGAAATTACTAGTCATCCAATCAATCAGCTATGCATTCCGTTAATTTTGTGAATTGGTAGTTTTCGTTGGGTTGTGAAGAAATATAGAGCTGAGTATCATCAGCATAACTAATTCCATGCTTCCTAATGATATCTCCTAATGGTAGCATGTACAGAGTGAACAGCAGCGGTCCTAGTACTGAGCCTTGTGGTACGCCATACTGAACTTGTGATCGATAAGACATCTCTTCATTTACTGCTACAAACTGATAACGGTCAGATAAGTATGATTTAAACCATGCTAATGCAATTCCACTAATGCCAACATAATTTTCAAGTCTATTTAAAAGAATGTTGTGGTCAATAGTGTCAAATGCAGCACTAAGATCAAGTAACACCAATAGAGAGATACAACCACGATCGGATGATAAGAGCAAATCATTTGTGACTCTAATGAGAGCTGTCTCAGTACTATGTTACGGTCTAAATCCTGAATAGACCGTTCAGAATCCTCGCAGATATCATTTCTTTCTAAAAAGGAACATAGTTGTGAAGATACTGCCGTTTCTAGTGTCTTTGACAGAAAGCGTAGATTCGAGATCGGCCTGTAATTGACAAATTTTGTGGGATCAAGTTGCATTTTTTTAACAAGCAGTTTAATCATAGCCAGCTTAAATGTTTTTGGTACGTATCCTAGAGACAAAGATGAATTAATGATATTAAGAAGAGGATCTATGACCTCTGGAAGCACCTCTTTCAGTAGCTTAGTCGGTATAGGGTCTAACATACATGTTGTCGGTTTAAATTATTTAATGAGTTAAGGGCCCGAGTGTGCTCGTTGTACCACGGCGTTTGACTATTTTCTTTAATCTTCTTTAAGCGCAACGGAGCAACTGTGTCTAAAGTGCTGGAAAAGAGAGAGTTAAAAGTTTCTGTTGCAATATCGAGTTCTTCTAAGCTATCTGGGATGCTGAGATGTTTAAACTGATTAGGAAGATTATTAATAAAGCAATCTTTAGTGGCAGAAGTGATTGGTCTAACATATTTGTAACACGGAGTCGGCTTTGCAGCCTTGGCTAAATGTAATTTACACAAGACTAGATAATGATCTGAGATGTCATCGCTCTGCTGCAGAATTTCAACGGCATCAACATCTATTCCGTGTGATAATATTAGATCTAGAGTATGATTACGACAATGAGTAGGTCCTGACACGTGTTGTCTAACTCTAATAGAGTTCAGAATGTCTTTAAATGCCAATCCCAATGCATCTTTTTCATTATCTATATGTATATTAAAATCACCAACAATTAGTACTTTATCTGCAGCCAATACTAACTCAGCAAATTCTTTGATAAAATCTTTATCTTTATGGTGCACTTAGGTGACGAAGATCACTCAGTCGCTTTGTGTAAGTTCCAGAACGAAACAGCGCGGGGCGCACCTGTGCTTATGATTTTCCGATGGTAAAAAAAAATATAGGCTATGTTGTTGTATTACTTATCAATATATTGTTAACATTGTACAAAAGTCAAACTCAAATGCAATTATGGGGTTTTTGACCAGCAAATGTAATCACATTGCCGGCGGTATCACATTACATTTTCATCAACAGGTTACAAATTAGTTTGTTGTAGCTATATTGGCGCTCAGTTTTTCCTGTTGTAAAATACATTTGGCCAAAATCTCATTTTATAAAAGATGAAATGCTAATGAACAGATTATTTAAGTGTAGGCTGTGTATTTGCTATGACTAGATGGCAAATGCTTAGACCTCTCTCTCAGGGTCCCATATGTCTCAGTCAGACATCAAATAAATAAAATATGAACCTTTATAGACATATTGTTTAGTACTTATTCAAACAACAAGATATTTGTTTACCCTTGCAAAACTTCGTTCAGCTGCTGTCTGCTGTACGGCTGTTGCGGAACTTCAGTTCATTTAGTCAAGAAGATAGAGGGGGCGGAGTTATCAGATAGAGGGGGCAGAGTTATCAAATTTCATTGGCTAAATATTTGTAAGGGTTAGGGTTAGGGTTAGCAGACAGACAGACGGACGTAAAGGGTGACCAATAGCATTGATTTATTGAAGAAAAAAAAGAACACCACCAAATAAAAAGGGCACTTTGGAGTGTAAGGGCAAAAGAGCATGTGTTCTGCACATGTTGAGCCCTACCTGTGCACGTGCCTGGCAGCTTTACAGTGATAATAGGAAATTAATCCAACAATGATTGTTTTGGCTGTACAGCAGATCTACAAGAAAGTCACTGTCCAGTTTAAGTACGTTTTTAATTTATTCATTTCCATTGTAAAATCATTATATATTAACTTAGGGGCCACTTACACGACACCGTCTTCAACAGAAAACTTTTAATGCATTCTGGCCGTTCATTTAATGACAACAGTGTTTTTATGGCTTTAGAACGCAAACTTTGAAGTCGGTTTCAAAGTACAAAAAAAAAAGACATATTGACTAGAATGTAAATGACTTGATTCTGTGAGAAGAAAGAGTGTGTCCTGATGTGAGACATGAAACAAGCACAGATACAGTATGAGAAAATGATAAATTATATAGTTTAGCATCAGTAAACAGAAATATGTGTTTGCTGAGCACAATTAAAGGCACTTCAGAATTAAAACTTCCTGATAATTTACAAACCCCACAGACATGTTCATGTCTTTCTTTCTATAGTCGAAAAGAAATGAAGGTTTTTGAGGAAAACATTCCAGGATTTTTCTCCATATTATGGACTTCAAGGCTAGATTACTGTAATGCTTTACTGGGTGGTTGCCCTGCAAGCTTAATAAACAAACTACAGCTGGTCCAAAACGCAGCAGCTCGAGTTCTTACCAGAACCAGAAAGTATGACCATATTAGCCCAGTTCTGCCAACACTGCACTGGCTCCCTATTAAACATTGTATACATTTTTAAATATTGCTGATTACTTACAAAGCACTAAATGGTTTAGCTCCCCAGTACTTGAGCGAGCTCTTAACACATTATAGTCCTTCACGTCTTTTGCAATCTCAAAATTCCGGCCAGTTGATAAAACCTAGAATATCAAAATCGACTGCTGGCGGTAGATCCTCCTCCTATTCACCAAAACTCTGGAATAGTCTTCCTAACTTGTCCGGGAAGCAGACACACTCTGTCAGTTTAAATCTAGACAAAAAAACACACATCTCTTCAACCTGGCATACAAATAGAAAATTATACATTCCTATTATTCAAAACAGTTAAATGATTATGAGGCTGCATAAATTAGGTCAGCCGGTACCGGGAACACTTCCTATAACACCCAATGTATTCATTACATCATAAGAAGAATGGCATCTACGCTAATGTTAGTCTTTCTGCTTATTCCGAGGTTTACTCTAATCAGCTGGATCCAGACTGTATCCAGATCAGATGGAGGACCTGCGCCTAGACACGACCACAACGCATCCCTGAAGTGTCAGCAGAGATTGTGTCAACTAGACTCTCATCGAAGGCCTCATCGACACGACAGCCATCAGCACTGATCCTCAACAAACCTGTCTCCATCCCAGTGTGATGACTCTGATCTTAAACCAGATGGAACTGGATAATATTCTGATTGTTCCAAACCAATCTGACTTCTGACCTATAATGCTGCCTGAATCGCCTTTTCCACCTTTGTTGCCATTGGCTTGGCTTGCTTACTTGGGGACATTCAATTTAACATTTAATTTAATATTCAACAATAATATTGATATGCCTGCATTGACACTATTATACAAGAACTGAACAGAGCTGGACGATGACATCACGGTTTACTTCCAGAGTGGCTATATATATATGTAAATGAACTAAATTAATCACTTTTTTTGAAACAAAAATGAAACATCACTGAACTTCCTTAAGCTGGACTGTGACGCTATTTTCTTCTGGAAACAAACTTTTTTGCATTATTTTCCTGTTATCTCTGTAAAGCTGCTTTGAAACAATCTGTATTGTAAAAAGCACAATATAAATAAATGTGACTTGACTTGACTTCAATGGGGTCCAACAGGTTGAATATCTAAATTGCAGCTGCCGAGGAATAAGGCAGTTGCACTACCTCTGTGAGGCGCCACGTAATCACGTTGGAAAGGTCACGCGTGACGTAGGCGGAAAATACAAGGTAGGGCGAAAAACTCCTCATTTTCACCTCCAACTTCAAAATCGTCCAAAGTCGTTGTTTAACCTTTTATTTATTTATTTATTTATTGTAAAGGGCATTTGACTTTGTCTTTGCACGTTCACTTTGTAAACACTAGGTCTGTACACGTGTCCTTTCAACGTGATTAGGTAATGCGTGAAGTCGTGGTGGTGCAAGATGAGCATTTGTGGTTAAAAAGTAAATAAATGTTAATTTTGTTATAAAATGGCTGATGTTTTGTCTAGATAAGACTCTTATTCCTCCGCTGAGATCGTGTCGAGCCTTTGAAGCTGCACTGAAACTGCAATTTGGACTTTCAACCTGTTGGACCCCATTGAAGTCACTATATGGAGAAAAATCCTGGAAAGTTTCTAAGGAACTAATCCTGGAAATAATCCTATTGCAGAGACACTATTAGGACAGCGTGTTTCTTGCACTCACCTGTTTCTGGCTCAGGTAGTCCATGCCTCGCGCCACGTCCGCAGCGAAGTGCAGGAGCTGCTGCGAGGAGAGCGTGGACGCTGTGCTGTTAGCGATGGCAAAGGCCGGGTCCGTCTCTAACACGCGGCTCTTACGCAGGAAGTCCAGTAGGTTTCCGTGAGGAGCGTATTCAATGGCCAGATACAGGTAACCTGCAGCACATGCAAACAGTGCAAATGAGCTCTGCTATGCAGTAGTGCCCTATCGAGAAGATCATGCGTTTGAGCCGCACACCTCTGTGTTCACACGCTCCCAGGAGGTTAATGATGTTCGGATGGTGACCCAGCTTACACAAGACCTCCAGTTCGCCCGCAAAGTCTCTGTGGTCATCCTTAGATGCATATTCTATTGAGAAGACAGAGAATAAGACGTCATGAGAAAAACTGCAATCGCTAGCACACATAATGACTCTAATGACGAATTCCTCTCGCCTTTCATTCTCTTGATGGCCGCATCCATCCTTAGCCCGTCTTTCTTAATGCGAGCTTTCAACACCTGTCCAAAGTTTCCCTCTCCGATCACGTCCTGGAACTTTATGTCGCTCCAATCCAGGGCCGGATAGGCCACAGACTGGCTGGAGTTGGGAACTTTCTTCGGCATGTTTAGAGGCACGGAGCTAAACTGGACCACAGGCTCTTCTCTCTGTGTGCACGGGAAAGACATATGTTTACAGACTCTGTAGGTCCGGTCCAGCAGACCTGAAGCAGCTAATGAAGGTCTTCAGGATCACTGGAAACCCGGCTGTAAGGAGCGGGATTGAACAGCCCTGCTATACAGTGTAAGCTGTGACTGAATTCAGTTGAACTCAGTTGTTTTCTATTGTGATCTCACCACTATGTTGTGAAAGGCCTGCACCATGCGTCTCTGGAAGGTGGCTCTCTTAAGCTGCAATACGATGCAGAAGGCTAGCAGGATGGTAATGCACGTCATGCCAGCGGAGCCCAGTATGGCATAGAAGAGCATGTTTCCATGAGCCGTGAGTCCGTGCAGCTCTGAAACACAACAGACAGAATTACAGTCTAGAATACGGCTGTAAATCACATTCTATATTGCAGAACATTACCTGTCAAGTGTTAAATAATGTAACATGTTAAATAAATGTTAATAATGTTACATTAAGTAACATAATGTGAATTAAACAGTATCAGTATTTTTATTGTTTTTCGCACATTTGTACCCATTTTGCTCAATAATATACATTTACTTTCATTATATTTTGTTAATTTATTTGAATTTATTTCTTGTTAAAATGGTCAAAATTTATCATTTGTGCCTGGATCACATGGCGTTAAAGTATTTGTCTGGTACAACAAACGCTGTATTTCATTGTTTTTTTTGTGTCATGCAGAATGATAAATGATGAGTTTTGAGGCTAATGTTCATCATAGTTAAAGATAAGATGGCTGCCTCGTGTGGAGCTCCCCAGTTCTTTTGCTGTTTTTGTTTGTTTGTTCTGTGTTAAGTCATTCTTTTCTTATCAGTTTCACAAGAGACAAACTACTGGACATAAGGCAACACACACCAGACAACATTTTTCAAGTCTTTGATTATTCAGACGTTTTGTTGAACGTTTTAATCTGAGGAGCAGCGGTTCTGTTCAACCATGTGGTCAGACGGAGCAAATCTCTGATGCCTTCCTAACAAAACGGGTGAACTACTTCTCCTCACACGCACAAACAAAGACTTTTCAAACTCTTCATATCACTCTGTCCCATGTTCAGATTTGGGGCTCTCTGATCATTGTCTAGTTCATCTTATACTGACTTACAGTCAGAAACTTAAATCAGCTAACCTAACCAGGCCAGAAACAGACTAACAAAGGAGATCAGTGTGGCTAAAAGAAGCTAATCTGAGAAGCTGAAAATCCAGTTCTCAGCCAATGACCCAGCATCAGTCTAGAAGAGTATGATGAACATCACCAATTACAAGACAGGAGAATCAACTACTGGCTGAGGATCTGAATGTGTTTTACTGCAGGTCTGAGAATCCTAGACTCACACCCACTTTGAATGACTGGTGTTGGCCCACCAGAAGAACATCACTGGACCCTTGCTGGATCCTCTTCAGTTGTCTACAGAGTAAGCAGGTCTGTGGATAATGCAGTCAATATTATATCCTGCAACATCTGGACAGACCTGGGACTTACGCAAGGATCTTATTTGTGGACTTCAGTTTGTCTTTCAACCACCATCTTCTATTATCAAACTGACCCAGTTTTTCCTGCCCACCCCAGTCTGTCAGTGGATCATCAGCTTTCTGACAGAGAGCCAGCAGCTACTGGGGAAACTCACATCCAGGACCCTCACTATCAGCACTGGTGCTCCTCAGGTGTGTGTTCTCTCTCTCCACTGCTCTTCTCACTCTACACACATGACTGCACCAGTCTGCATTTAGACAAGAGTTTGAACAACTGGCTGTCTGGTGTAGTCACAACAACCTGGATCTGAACAAGCTCAGAACAGTGGAGATGATGGTGGAGCCCCCTGCTCTCCTCCTCTCAGCATCATGAACAGCACTGTGGAGCAGTGGAGCCATTCAGGTTCCTGCTCACCACCATCTCTCCGGACCTGAAGTGGGACAATCACATTGACTTGGCCAAGCAGAGGTTATACTTCCTTCGCCAGCTGCCACCACTCTACTCAGCCGTCATTGAGTCTATCTTGTGCACTTCTATAACTGGTGTGGTTCAGCCACCAAGTCAGACATCAGGAGAATACAAAGCTGTAAAGTGGCTTTGAAACAATCTGTATTGTAAAAAAGTATTATATAAACAAAAGTGACTTAACAAAGGACAGGCCTGCAGAGAGGATTATTGGTATCTGCTCACCCTCCAGGACCTGTAATCTTCCAGAGTGAGTAAGAGAGCAGGTAAAATCTTCACAGACTCGCTCATCCTGGCCACAGCCTGTGTGAACCTCAGATCCCTGCGCACTAGAACATCTCGGCACAGAACAAGCTTCTTACCACAGGCTATTTCCCTCTTCAACAGTTAAATGCCTTCCAAGTGCAATACTCCACTGTATAGTGCAATATCTTTGTAAATTAATTTAGTCCTATTTATTAATATTATTATTTAAAACAGTCACCTTTATTTATATAGAGCTTTTTCAGAATCAGAATCAGAATCAGAATCAGCTTTATTGGCCATGTTTGCAGAGACAAACTAGGAATTTGACTTGGTAACAAGAAGGCTCTCAAATTACAACACTCATTAACTGCAACAGGCTACAACACTCACTTGACATATAAACACAAAGTAGGAAATATATGTTAAAACAGAATACTGTTATATATTTAGTCTGACAATACAGTGGAAATTACAAAGTGCAGGAGGGGGGATAGTGCAATATCAGTATTGCCTTAGAATTTTAAATAAAATAAAATAGAGCAGTGCAGGTCCGTACAATGATAATATATTATTTAATTAGTGCATTCAATAGAAAAATTGAAAAATTGAAGTTTGCATGAGGTAGATGAATAGAATAATATTGGTTGACTATGTCCAGTATAAGGGTAGGGGAAGTTTCTGAGTATTCAACAAAGTAACTGCTTGGGGATAGAAGCTAACTTTGTATCGGCTGGTTTTGGCATACAGTGCCTTGTATCGTCTGCCAGAGGGGAGGAGGTTGAAAAGTTTGTGACCAGGATGAGAGGGATCTGCAGAGATTTTTACTACCCTTTTCCTGAACCTGGACCGGTGCAGGTCCTGGATGGAGGGAAGGCCAGCTCCAATGATCCTCTCCGCAGCCCTTATTGTCCGTTGCAGTCTGGCCCTGTCTCGTTTGGTGGCTGACCCAAACCAGACAGTGATGAAGGTGCAGATGACAGACTGAACGATGGCTGAATAGAATGTGATCAGCAGCTCCTTTAACAGTTTAAACTTCCTTAACTGTCTTAGGAAGTGCAACCTCTGTTGCGCCTTTTTTTGGACACAGTCAATGTGGGTGGACCATTTTAGGTCCCTTGAGATGGTAGAGCCCAGGAACCTAAAGGAGTCCACAGAGGACACTGTGTCATTCTGGATGATGAGGGGGGTGAGTGGGGGGGGCCTTCTCCTAAAATCCACTGTCATCTCCACAGTCTTCTTGGGATTTAACTCCAGGTGGTTTTGACTGCACCATTGGACAAGCTGCTCCACCTCCTGTCTGTAGGCAGACTCATCCCCGTCCCAGATCAAACCAATGGTAGTTGTGTCATCAGCAAACTTCAAGAGTTTCACAGACGTGTGCTTTGAGGTGCAGTCATTGGTATAGAGGGAAAAGAGCAGTGGGGAGAGGACACACCCCTGAGGAGCGTCGGTGCTAATGGACCGGGGTTTGGATGAAATGCTCCCCAATCTGACATACTGCTGCCTATCACTCAGGAAACTGGTGATCCACTGGCAGGTGGAGGCAGGCACTGAGAACTGGGTGAGCTTCTGATGTAGGAGTTCAGGTATGATGGTGTTGAACGCTGAGGAGAAATCCACGAACAGGATCCTAGCATACGTCCCTGGGGAGTCGAGGTGGTGCAGTATGTATTGCAGTCCGATGTTAACAGCATCATCTGCCGACCTGTTTGTCCTGTAGGCAAACTGCAGGGGGTTGAGCTGGGGGCCTGTAATGTCCTTCAGATGGCACAACACCAGTCTCTCAAAATATTTCATGACCACGGATGTCAAAGCGACAGGCCTGTAGTCATTTAGTCCTGTGATGGAGGGTTTTTTGGGGATTGGAATGATGGTGGACCGTTTAAAACAGGAGGGCACTTCACACAACTCCAGAGACCGGTTGAAAATCCGCGCCAGCTGGTCCGCACAGGCACGCAGGCAGGATGGAGAAACGCCGTCAGGGCCGGGGGCCTTTTTGGGCTTTTGCTTCTAGAACAGCCGGCACACATCATTCTCACTGATTATCAACACAGGTGGGAGGAGGGGGTGGGTTGTTGGGGAAAAACCTTTTGTGCATGAGGGGTGTGATAATGGATGCCTTTCAAACCTATAGAAGTCATTCAGGTCATTAGCCAGTCTGAAATTTTCTGCAGGGTGGGGGGATGGGCTCTTGTAATCTGTAATCTGTTTCAGTCCCTTCCAAACTGATGCAGGGTCGTTGGCTGAGAGGCTATTTTTTTATTTCTCACTGTAGCTAGTCTTGGCTACCTTGATGTCCTTCGTTAGATTGTTCCTGGCCTGCCTATATAGATCCCGGTCCCCCCTACTGTAGGCTTCCTCTTTCGCCTGGCGCAACTTCCTAAGATTAGGATTGAACCAAGGTTTGCTGTTATTATATGTGCAAAATGTCTTGGTTTTTACACAGATGTCCTCACAAAAACTGATATAAGATGTTACAGTATCAGTGAAGTCGTTGAGGTCTGTAGCTGCAGCTTCAAAGACACTCCAGTCCGTGCAATCAAAGCAAGCCTGCAACTCCAGCTTTGATTCTCTTGTCCATTGAGACCTTGCCACAGGTTTAGAGGTTTTAAGTTTTTGCCTGTAAGTTGGGATGAGATGAAGCAGACAATGATCGGATAGTCCTAGAGCTGCCCGGGAGACCGCGTGATAGGCATCCTTTAAGACTGTATAACAGTGGTCCAGAGTGTTTTTGTCCCTGGTAGGAATCTTGATATGTTGTCTGTATTTAGGGAGTTCTTTATTGAGTTTAGCACTATTAAAATCACCAACAATAATCATGAGAGAATCTGGGTGCTGTTTCTCTGCGTCTGTTATCTGATCGGCAAGCTGTTGTATTGCGTCAGCTACGCAGGCTTGTGGTGGTGTGTAAACACCGACCAAAACAAACGAAGAGAACTCACTCGGAGAATAGAAAGGCTTGCAGTTTATGATGAGAGTTTCTAGGTGGGGACTGCACGTCTTTTTCAACACAGTAGCATCAGTACACCAACCTTTGTTTAGTTAGAAGCCGATTCCTCCGCCTTTTGTTTTCCCCGAAAGCATAGTGTTGCGGTCCGCCTGGATGAGTTGGAAACCAGGTAGCTGAAGTGCGCTGTCCGGAATGCGTTCACACAACCATGTTTCAGTAAAACACAGGGCGGCGGAGCTGTAAAAGTCTCGGTTGGTTTGATTGAGGAGGAGAAGCATGTCCATCTTGTTAGTCAAAGACCGGACGTTTGCCAGGTGAATGGCTGGAAGCGAGGTGCGTAGTCCCCGCTTTCTTAATCTCACCAGCGCTCCTGCTCGTTTCCCCCGTTTGCGTCTCCGGCAGATTCCATGGAGAGCCGCTGTGCCTCCTATCAGTATTTCAGCAAAGTACTCCGGGTTAGCGAAAACCGGAGAAAAAGTTCCTATAGAGTATTGCCTGATGTTCAATAGTTCCTCTCTGGTAAAAGTTACTGGTGAAAAACCGCTGAAAACATAGTAGACGCACAAAAACAAACAAAGTAACAGAGAGTGAAGTGCCGAGGCTGCCTTCCACGGCGCCATCTTCAGATCTGCTTTTTTGATCAGATCTGCAGATTGTTTCAAAGCAGCTTTACAGAGATAACAGGAAAATAATGCACCAAAGTTTGTTTCTAGAAGAAAATACCGTCACAGTCCAGCTATAATAAATATTAATAACAAATACTGTAAATATGTTCATTATCTGTAAATGTTTATCCTGACTAAACCTATATGTGTCTTATCCGTAAATGTTATTATGTGCCTTGTTATATTTATATGTGTAGACTGGAAGCTACAATACCAAGGTAAATTCCTTGTGTGTGCAATAAAGCTCTTTCTGATTCTGATTTATAAACATTAAGTGATCCGTGCCTGTAGAGGGCAGTGTTACTCTCTCAGTAGCCGCGTTTCCACTGTCGGGCCAGGGCCGGGCCGTGCTAGAGCGTGCCAGGGCCAGTCTGGAAGCGAGGTGCGTAGTCTGTAAGTTCCACTGTCACTTCCGGGGCTTGATCGGGGCTTACTCGGGGCCAACGGCCAGGATTTCTGGCCCGTCGAATACCTTGGGCCAAAGCGGGCCAGCTCGGGCTAGAGGAGTGGTTACGAACAGAGGTTCACCTGAGTCGGGAGACGGCAGCACCGGATAATTTAAAGACTTTTAAAATAATTTAACTCGCGTTCATGTTTGAATGCCTTCTGTTTGTGATGCAAAAGACTATGCGCGCTAACCGTTACCATAGTAAACATAGTAAACGCTTGAAGATAAGCATAGTAAAAAAAAACAGTGAACGCTTGAAGAAATCAGACCAATCTTAAAGGCTATCACAGTCATGTTTTTATTTTATCTGTCAGTATAGCCTACGTCTCGTCTCTTTAAACCGGACTATCATAAAATAAAGTAACTTTTTTTTCGGGAGCTTCCTCTGTTTCTCTGACTGAAAATATCTGTATGGGAGTCGAGAGAGTGCTAAAGCTCCTCAGGTCGTATGGCATATATTTGTAGAAATGATCATTCTTTCTAAATGTGATGTATCTATGTGTCCTGTAACTACCAGATAAAGAAACAGACGCGACTGAAAAAGTAAGTGTGTCCTCTTTCTTATGTGAAATAGACCTAACGGTAATTTATTTCTGAGTGACTAATGTGCAATTTTGACATAAATTAATTCATTATGATCAATGTATCACTTTTTATTGTAAACCTGTGGTAAAACATCGATGCTTGGGTTTTAAATATTCAAGTAAACAAAACAAAAAAATTCCAGCAAACGGCCGCTTTTATCGTGTTTGTTTTCAACGCTGTTTCCAGTGATTTCTGATTAGTTTTATGATAAAACTTCCATTTGTTGGTGAAATGATGGGTTAGTGTGACATTGTTCCAGAGAGGCGTGTTACGGGCGTGTTTTAGTGAAGCGCTGTGGAGCTTCTGGCCCGACAGTGGAAACGCAGGCCCGGTGCTATTGGCCCGAGGCTATTAGCCCGTCACGGCCCGTTTAAAGCCCTGGCTCGCACTGGCCCGACAGTGGAAACGCGGCTAGTGTGTCTCATCTGCCATTCTGTGGTTCAGAAGGCTGCTCACTTTAGTCAACCTACAGACTTAAAGGAAGAACCAGAAATTATCATTCTGCCATTTACTTCCCCTCATGACGTTCTTTCTCTGGAGCAAACAAACAAACAAAAACAAAAACTTAAGAAAGCATTTCTCTAAATATTTAATTTTTCACAGTCAAATAAAAGTAAGGTTTGAAAGACATGAGGACGAGTGAATCCCGTCGGAGTGATAGATCACTTTAAGTTCCCACTCGGCAGCAGTCCGTATAGAACGTAGCTGTTAACCACCACGCTAATGAAGGCTTGGACAACCCCTGCTGGCCAAAAGCAGTTAACTCAATCCATGACTCCTTTTGACGTGATTTATTACTGGGCGGCCCGGATTAGTAGAAAGAAACAATTACTAAGCACATATATCCACGCAGTACTCAAAAAAGAAAGGAAACAAAAGACAAGAAGTCCAGGACTCAAAGTTTGCCTATGCTTACAATTTCTTTTGCCGACAAATCGAAAATGAAACATCTGTTGAGGTGGAAGACCGCACACTGGATAAGCTGCGCCAGACAACTGGTTTGTGAATCAGATATTAATTACAATTCTGGAATCAGATACTTAAGATCAGGAATCAGATACTTGTTCAGAAATAGGGTTAGGGTTAGGCCTATATTGATTCATATAGGCCTAGTGTGCAAATACGAATTCAATTAAGTTGAAGGGACAAATAAACACAAAATTATGTCAAAATATACTCGTATAGATATTGATCTTGACTGAATACCTTTTGTACCTTTAATAAGGATTAATTTAGGCTATATTTTATTTATAAAAAGAAAACTGGTATTATTTTACATTTGATTGCTTTAACTGATCAGTTGTATTTATTTGTGGTTTTTCTAATTTCTTTACTGGTTCTTATTTTATTACTGACTGTTCACTTGTCTTTATCAATGTTTGAATATATATTAAGTAGTTTTTGCTGATATTTTTGTCAAAACCATGGGCAAGTTCCTTGAGTAACTGTTCTTTAGGCTGCTGATTTTTGTTCATTTAGCTGAAATGTTTTGCAGAAAGACAGTATGTTTGATATCTAAATGTTTGCCTTTTTTAAGAAGACTTTTGCTCAAGCTAAAGCCAATAGTGTTAATTGATTATTGCTAAAATTATGATTTCTGATGAATCCAAAACTGTACCTTTGAGCAGAATGTAACGTCCTAATTTGCTTAGGGCCCCCAAAATGGTAAACGGTTGGGAGTTTCCAGAATATTTTCATGCATAAATACACTGATTCACTTGAATACCAGATTCTGACTCCAGTAGTGGAAGCTTTTTGAGATGCACTGGATGAAGACACATAGGAAAGTTTGGATCTCAGACTCACGTTTGCTCTCCTGCGGGGTCAGCGTCTGGAGGATGACATGTGGCCGATCCACACTCTCTCCCATGTTGTTGAGGGTCCAGAGCTCTAGCTGGTAGGTGCTGTCGGCCCTCAGGCCCCGGAGCTGGAAGCTCATGCTGGTCTGGTCCGGCTGCACACCAAGCTCCACCTGCTGGCTGTAGTCCTGCTCTGTCCGCTGGTAGCGGATGACGGCTCTGGAGACGGAGTGACCCTCAGACACACACCAGGTGATGAAGGCTGAGCTGTCACTGATGTTACTGGTGGAGATGTTGGCAGGAGAAGGAGGAAGCTCTGAAGGATTAACGCATAACCAATTAATTACTCCCACCAACTCACCACTAGTACACGTGCTACTTGTGCACATACATACAATGCTATATATCATAACCAGCGGACAAGCGGTCAGTAGGTGGAGACGGCAAGAGCGCGCTAGTAGTTTCTTCTGAAATACCCCGTTCTCCCGTTATTCAGTGTTCTATTTGACTCGAGGTAAGCCTATCTTCGATTCTCCGCTTACTTTTCATTTCTTACCTTTTTAATTTAATTTAATTTAGACACGTTTCGACTTTAACAGCAGCGTGTGAAAATTATTGCAGTTTTATTGCACTTAAGTATTGCCTCCTAGCATCTAGTTTCGTTATGGCCCATTTTCGCTTTATTTGCTTAATTGCTGGGCCGAGACAGCTGTCCTCACTCAAGCGGTGAAAGCACTATATCTATGTAGTTTGCGCGCTGTCGCGGAAGCGTCAGTGGGAGCGTTCAGCTCTCATGTTCAGCCTCCTCATGTGAAGACCGACTTGGGTAAAGACCATCGACCAAAGACCTGCGCGACTCCACCGAGCAAGGACACCAGAAAAGGCACTTAAGTAACTCCTTCTCCCTTTCCTTTCCCACTTTTATCTTATTTTTACCTTACTCAACATGTGCTTTCACTACATTCCTGTTATTTCTCGGCAACGCTCTTTCATCACGCGCAAAAGGCAGCGCAATACTGATAATCTGCATCCCATTCTCTCATCCTCACACACACCTCTCTCTCTTTCCGTGGGTCTATGGAATTGTCAGTCAGCAGTCAATAAAGCTGACTTTATTCCAGCCTTTGCATCTCATTCTACTCTTAGTATCTTGGGCTTGACTGAGACCTGGATTCGTCCAGAAGACTCAGCAACCCCCGCTGCTCTCTCTAGCAATTTCTCTTTCTCTCACTCCCCTCGCCAGTCTGGGAGGGGTGGGGGTACAGGGCTTCTCCTTTCTAACAATTGGAAATACTCAGCACTCTCTTCTCTATGCAACAACAACTCGTTTGAATATCATGCTATTACACTTACAACTCCCACTAAGATCCATATTGTAGTCATTTATCGCCCCCCAGGTCAGCTGGGAAACTTTGTAGACGAGCTGGATGTGCTGCTGTCCTCCTTCCCTGAGGACGGCACCCCACTTGTAGTCTTTGGTGACTTCAACATTAATCTCGAAAAGCCGTATGCAACAGACTTCATCTCTCTCCTAGCCTCTTTTGATCTCAAACGACTCATCACTACAGGTACTCACAAATCAGGCAACCAACTGGACCTGGTCTACACACACAACTGCATCACAGACAACATTCTGGTGAGACCTCTCCATGTTTCAGATCAGATCAGAACTTCCTACCCGTGCACCACCAACCCCACCACCAGTCACCTTCAGGCGAAACCTGTGCTCACTTTCCCCCTCCCATCTTTCCTCTGCCGTGTCATCTTCTCTTCCCTCACCCTCACAATTCTCATCTCTGGATGTGAATGCTGCAACGGATACCTTATGCTCCACTCTAACCTCTTCTCTAGACAATATCTGCCCTCTCTCCTCCAGGCCTGCACGCGCTACTCCTTCTAACCCCTGGCTATCTGAGGTTCTTCGTGAACATCGGACCAAACTCAGGGCAGCAGAGAGGAAATGGCGCAAATCAAAAGACACATCTGACCTGAGTATGTATAAATCTCTCCTCTCTTCCTTTTCTGTTGATGTTCATGCTGCAAAATCTTCCTACTTCCACAACAAGATCAACAGCTCCTCCAACACGCGATCACTCTTCAAGACAATCAACTCTCTCCTCTGTCCACCTCCACCACCTCCCGCCTCCTCTTTAACTGCTGACGATTTTGCTAACTTCTTCACCAACAAAACAACATCTATCAGCAGTCAGTTCTCAGCTCCACACACACAGGAACCCAGACCGACCCCTTCCACAGCCAATAACCCTCTCTCCTCCTTCTCTCCGCTAACCGATGAAGTAGTATCTAAACTTCTCCTCTCCAGTCATCCTACCACTTGCCCTCTAGACCCCATCCCCTCACACCTTCTACAAGCCATCTCTCCCACACTTCTACCAGCACTCACACACATCATCAACTCATCCCTCCATACTGGCACTTTCCCTACTGCATTCTGGTAACTCCACTGCTTAAAAAAAACAACACTAAACACATCATTTGTAGAGAATTACAGACCTATCTCTCTCCTACCATTCATTACGAAAACACTTGAAAGAGCTGTTTTCAACCAAGTAACATCCTTCTTGTCTCTGAACAACCAGCTGGATGTTCAACCAATCTGGCTTCAAGAAAGGGCATTCAACTGAGACTGCATTACTGTCGGTCACAGAAGCCCTACGGATCACAAAAACTGCTTCCAAATCCTCAGTTCTCATTCTCCTGGATCTGTCTGCCTTCGACACTGTGAATCATCAGATCCTTCTGTCCACCCTCTCATCACTGGACATCACAGGAACTTCCCTCCACTGGTTTGAGTCCTATCAAAGTCCTTTTAGGCAAGTCGTGCCACTCGGCCGCCATCTTGGCAACGCCTCCGGGCAGCTATTTCGGACTAACAAGACCAGGCTCCTATCTAAATGAATGGGCAGAGAGTCAGAACTGCACTTGCACTGGTCACCGGGACATAAAAACTGCATGTATAGAAACAGCAGTAAAATATGATAAAAATCGCTGAAAAAGTTTGATGACTTTGCCCCAAAATAAGGTTTAAAACGCCTTTTCCCCCACAGGTTATACTTTTACTACGCATGCGCAAGGGTTCACGACACCAACTTAATTTACGTCTCTATCCAGAATGCCGGTGTTGTGCATATTCAATGTCAATATTGTTCTCCTTTATTTAAATATAAGCAGGTTTGCACTTTATCAGTAATAACAATGTATTGTATAGATCAGTTGTTTTAACTATTCATTAAAATGAATCGGTTCAAAGGAGTCATTATAGTTCGCGAATTGGACGTGTCATACGGATACGGTTGTGTGATTATCCCAGCAGTTAGGACATGGACATCCCACAAGGTTAGTGTCAACACAGAAAACATTACATCACTGGATAGGTTTTTTCGTTTATTTAGAGAGTAATTTTATGTCAGCTGAATGTGCAGAACGCATTTCAGAGAAGATAAGGCAACGTATTTTAGCACAATTCACACCCAACGGTAATTCAGGGGAAAAGAAATCTCCGAATGCTCCAACATGAAACTTTGGTCTTCCGACCTTTAACCATCATGTCGTTTTATTTTGATTAATATGCGTGCGGGAGAGAGAGCAAGACAGTGCTTAATTTGGAGACGGTGAAGTCTTGTTTACACTTTCGCCTGGCTTCGGAAAGAGAGAGAGTGCGCGCGCGACCGGGACTCTCTCTCTCTGCTTGTCCTTTCCATATGGTTCTTTCAGTTAAATCTCTCTCTATGGCTCTGAGTTAAATATGCGCCCTGTCACTGATCTTGCACACACAACAACTTGCTTTCCCCAAATCGTCTCCGCTGTCGCAAAACCTCAACTGTGCGCATGCGTCAGTGGAACCAGACGATAGGTTTAAATGTTTCCCGGCTTGACTGTTAAAAGCAGATGATTGGCTTTCCAGCGGGAGGGGCGGGACATGTGCATACAACCGCCATCTTTGCCGTTACGGGTTTTCCTTATATAGTTCTATTGAGGATTGAGGAAGTGGCATGTCTCTTATATAAATTGTCTCTGGTCCTATCTCACAGGTAGGTCCTTCAGGGTCGCATGGAGAGGCAAGGTATCCAAAGCACATCAGCTGATCACAGGGGTTCCTCAGGGTTCAGTTCTTGGACCCTTGCTCTTCTCCATTTACACCACGTCACTGGGACACATCATACAGGCACATGGTTTTCACCACTGCTATACTGATGACACACAGATTCCTCTCATTTCAACCAGATGATCCCACAGCAGCTGCACAGATCTCAAGCTGTCGGGCGGACATCTCGACATGGATGAAGGATCATCACCTGCAGCTCAACCTGGCAAAGACTGAGCTTCTCGTCCTCCCTGTCAATCCAACACGACTTCACTATCCAGCTAGATTCATCATCAATCACCCCATCAAGGTCGGTCAGAAATCTTGGAGTAACATTTGATGACCAACTGACCTTCACAGATCACATTTCAAAGACAGCTCGATTATGCAGGTTTGCACTGCTCAACATCAGGAAGATCAGGCCTTTCCTAACTGAGCATGCAACACAACTTCTCGTCCAGGCCCTGGTCATCTCTAGGCTTGACTACTGCAATGCTCTTCTGGCTGGACTTCCATCATGTGCAACTAAACCTCTACAAATGATTCAGAATGCTGCAGCTCGTCTCGTCTTCAACGAGCCCAAAAGGGCCCACGTCACTCCTCTGTTCATCTCTCTGCACTGGCTACCACTCGCTGCTCGCATCAAGTTCAATGCGTTGACGCTTCTTACAGATCTATCACAGGCTCAGCTCCCTCCTACTTTCACTCTCTCCTACGAGTCTACATCCCTACCAGAAGCCTACGATCGGTCAACGAGCGACGTCTCGTGGTTCCATCACAGAGAGCCACAGAATCACTTTCCAGAACATTCTCATTCACAGTTCCATGCTGGTGGAAAACTCTCCCCACCCTCATCCGGAACGCAGAATCCCTGGCAACATTCAAAAGAGAGCTGAAAACCCATCTCTTCCGTCAGCACTAAACCTCATAAAAAAAAACTAAAAAAAAAAACTTTCCATTTCCTTTAAATCCTCGCTTGTCGGGCTTATGCTACTCTGAACAATGCCTGAACTTCGTATTTTGAGCACTTCTTGCGTTGTTTTTGCCTCTTCACGATGACTCGCTTAATTTAGTCCTAATTTGTAAGTCGCTTTAGACAAAACCGTCTGCTAAATGTTTGATCACCTGTAAGTGCAAACTATCCTATTGCACAACTCTAATCTGGTCATTGTGCTCAATGAGGCATCAACTTCATGAATTTCTGTGAAGTCTCTATCAAAACAGTGTGTAATGTGAACAGAACTGTAGAAATCAATTGGCGACACCCTAACATCAAGAGAGCTTTCAGAGGAGATATACACTACCGGTCAAAAGTTTTAGATCTGTAAGATTTTTTATGTTTTTAAAAAAAGTATCTTCTGCTCACCAAGGCTGCATTTATTTGATTAAAAATACAAACAAAAACAGTCATATTGTGAAATATTATTACAATTTAAAATGACTGTTTTCTATGTGAATATACAGTGAAGTGTAATTTATTCCTGTGATCAAAGCTGAATTTTCAGCATCATTACTCCAGTCTTCAGTGTCACATGATCCTTCAGAAATCATTCTAATATGAGGATTTGATGCTCAAGAAACATTTATGATTATTATCAATGTTGAAAACAGTTTTTTACATTTTTATTTCATGATGCTATGATGAATAGAAAGTTCAAAATAACAGAATTTATCTGAAATGGAAAGCTTTTGTAACATTAAACACTACCCTTCAAAATTTTGGGGTAAGAAAGAATTTTAATTAAATTTTTGGGGGAAATAAATAAAATAAATCAATACTTTTATTCATCAAGGATGAGTTAAACTGATCAAAAGTTACAGTAAAGACATTTATAATGTTACAAAATATTTTAAATAAATGCTGTTCTTTTGAACTTCCTATTCATCAAATAATTTTTTCAACATTGAAAGTAATAATGAATGTTTTTTTAGCATAAAATCAGCATAATAAAATAATTTCTGAAGGATAATGTGACACTGAAGACTGGAGTAATGATGTTGAAAATTCAGCTTTCATCTGAGGAATAAATTACATTTTAAAATATATTAAAATAGAAAACAGTCATTTTAAATTGTCATAATATTCTTTTTTTATCAAATAAATGCGGTCTTGGTGAGCAGAAGAGACTTCATTTAAAAACATAAAAAATCTTACCGATCTAAAACTTTTGACCAGTAGTGTAGATATACAAGTTTAGGTAACAGTAACAACAGGAATCCATATACATGAGGAGATATAACATCATGCTTACGGTTGCTGAGCGTCCAGGCACTGGCGGTGGGACAGGGCAGATCTGTGGCGCTGCTGGTCGTCGTCACCCTGCACTGGTATTTGTGTCTGGGTTTCAGCTCGCTCAGATGGAGACTGGAGGAGTTAGACACGAGCTGGAATCTCCTCACGGTTCCTGAAGCTCCGACCTGCTGACACGTGATCTTGTAACTCCAGGTGTCGTCGGGAGGAGCCGGGTCCCACGACAGGACCAGGGAGGTCTGATTGACAGGCGTCAGTTTCACACCCACGAGTGGCTCTAAGGACAGAACACACACACTTTAATATCTCATCATTTGGTGAGGGTTAGGGTTAGGGTTAAGGAAGAGTTCTTACCGAGCATCTGTGTGGAGAAAGTGGATTCGGGCCCGTGTTGGCCGGCTCCTCCTGGTCCGCGGCGACTGAGCTGCACCAGTGTAGTGTAGGGCATCATGGGAGAAAGATTATCCAGCTTTACCAGAGAGCCGTTCACTGTACAACACACAGACAAATGTGTCTCTTTTTAATTCATATCTGGGATAGACTCAAACATCCAGCAACAGATTCACAGACTTTCCACATATTGGGTATCAATTCCACACAGCAAGAATAATGAGGCAAAGACACAAATGTGTTCATGACAGTGACGTTTAGAATGTTTTCTTATTCAGAACTAAACACCCCTCCCAATGATCTTTGTGGGGTTTTGTTTTCTTCTTTTGGTAGTATCACTCTCACACACACACACACACACACACACACACACACACACACACACACACACACACACACACACACTCTCTCTCTCTCTCTCTCACTAGTTGCACTGTCCTTCTGTTTGTGCCAACACCAATAAACACATTTAGCTCCCCCTACATGTAGTGAAACACAAACATCAGATGCGGTCAGTGATTCTGGCCTTTTCCTCCAGTCTGAAATGAAAGGGTCTTTCCGGAGCAATGACTTCACCCTCATTCTTGACTAGTCATAATAAGTTCTGTATGTGACAACCATCAGAAATATGTTCAGCTCATCAGATTTCCATCATCTTTTTGTAATCTATTGCACAATGGAAATATTTATTACACTAGACAGTTTGCCAAGAGCAACACAGTCACCTATAACCTCGGATATGAAATGTTCCAGCTGTTTTACACAGAAACAGACCACACAAAAACACACACATTGAGAAACTCCGAGCACATTAAGCTCCGTTACCCTCAAGGCTTCTCCATGTGGACTCGCTGAACCGCCGGTAGACGAGCCTGACCGAGGTGATCGGTCCATCTCCCGTGAAGGGATCTTTATTGACCAGCAGAATCAGGTGATGTGGACCCCTGCCGCTCAGGACGGGCTGATTCTGAGCCTGCGGTGGAACTGACACAAGACAAGACTTATGATTTACATATGAAACGGCCTGTTAGTTGGCTTGTTCTGGAAATTAATGCATTAACTATTGCAGAAGTAAAATTTATATATTTTCCTCTCTCTTGATATTGCTTGTTTTATGCCAGTGATCTCCTGCTTTAGACTGCACACACGTTCTACATTAGAGGTCACTAATTATCAGACCGCAGATCCAGTCCCAAAATCCGGGCTGCAATTCATATATTTATAAATTCACAGAATTACAAACTTTGGGCACTGATAGCTAAGCCATCTTTACATAATAAAGGACCCAGAAGTCACATTTACCATGACAAAGTGTGTTTATAAAGACTTTTTATTGTGGGACAGAGACGGCAAACATGATTTTAATCACAGTCAGTCTAAATGCCATGAAAATATTGTATTTGCACATTATGGGTTAGTGCTCTATGTGACTGTGTATGTTAACAGCATCACAGACACAGTAGAACCGGAGCAGGAACAGATTTACATGAACGTCAGAGCATTTGTGTTTTACAGTATTAGCATGAAGAGAAGCCTTAGGAAAACATTGATTTCTGTCCGTCCAATCGCTCAGGTTCTAAGCCAGTCAGAGCCACTTTTAACACCAGTGTGAAAGCACACATACTCATTATTATAACCTAATTCCCTCTCTCGGTTTTTTATGTTCTACATGCAAACTGTAAAAGAAAACCCAGCAATCTTGGGGAGACTGTTTTGACTACTTGTTGTTATTTACTTTAATACGGTATTATGGCACCCTGCCACATTAAATAGTTACTATTAATATTCCCACAATAGACATTGTTAATTTCAAAGCCATGCAACATTTTGGCTTTTGAAACACTCTGTTATAATTGTTTGGAACTTTGCTGGGAAAGAAATGGAGAAGGTTGAAGAATCTCACCTTTGACATTCACCTTAAATTCCTTCTCCTCCTGAAAGGTTTTGGTTTTCACCTGACACAACCAGCGGCCAGCAGAAGATAGAGTGGTTTTCTCCAAACTGAATGTGGACGTTGTTTGATAATTTTCTGTCTGTGTGTCCACTGCCTGAGAAAAACAAAAGAGACTATCAGATTTCTCAGAGATTAGAGGACAGAAACTCGTGCTGAAACAGTGTAATGATGATGTCACTGCGAGCCAACTCACATAGAGCTTGGATTTGTCGGGTTTGACCAGGGTTATTTCCCCGTGTAAAGGAGCGGGCTGGCCTGACGCAGAGCAGTTGATCGTGTGTGTGACGCCAGAGTTGAGCTCGATGTCTCTCAGACTGCTCGTGATCACAGGTCTCGTGTCTTTCGAAGAAACCACATGCAGACATGGATTGAGCGCGGAAATCTCCCAGAAACACAGGACAGTTTCACTCGCTTTGAATTAAAATGATTTTCACCTGGTGTCTCACAGCGAGCTCCATGCCTGCCTGCACACACACACCCTCGGAATCGATTGCATTCGCCCCGTTCACACACACATTTCTGTTTACAGTCGGCGCCGTAATAACCAGACGGACAAGCTGAAATCAGAAGACGTGTCCAAGTCATCATAATAATACAGAAATATCACTTCTTAACTGATTAGGGTTGTAATAAAATACAATTCACATTTTATTTCATTAAAATTTAAAAAAGAATATATATATATATATATTTGAACTGTGTTTATTTTCATTGCACATAGCATTTCACTTCGGAACATCTTCAACAAAACTAGTTCACAGTACTACCATTATTAACACCATTTATCCAGTAAGATGAGGGATATTAAACATCTGGTGTGTGTTAGACTCACCCTCGCTACAGTTCAGGCCCTTCCATCCAGACGCACAGGAGCAGCCGTACGGGTCCCTGAGACAGAAGACCAGCGATCGGCAGAGACCATCTACACAACGCTCCTTACAGCTGGGGCCAAAGCGGCCCTCACCACACACTGACACGAGAGAACACACACACACACACGAGAGAACACACACACACATGAGTGAACACACAACGCTCCTTACAGCTGGGGCCAAAGCGGCCCTCACCACACACTGACACGAGAGAACACACACACACACACATGAGAGAACACACACACACATGAGTGAACACACAACGCTCCTTACAGCTGGGGCCAAAGCGGCCCTCACCACACACTGACACAAGAGAACACACACACACACACATGAGAGAACACACACACACATGAGAGAACACACAACGCTCCTTACAGCTGGGGCCAAAGCGGCCCTCACCACACACTTGACATGAGAGAACACACACACACACACACACACACATGAGAGAACACACACACACATGAGTGAACACACAATGCTCCTTACAGCTGGGGCCAAAGCGGCCCTCACCACACACTGACACGAGAGAACACACACACACACACACACATGAGAGAACACACACACACACACACACACACATGAGAGAACACACACACCGCACATGAGAGAACACACACACACACACACACACATGAGAGAACACACACACCACACATGAGAGAACACACACACACACACACACTGACACGAGAGAACACACACACACACACACACACACACACACATGAGAGAACACACACACACATGAGTGAACACACAACGCTCCTTACAGCTGGGGCCAAAGCGGCCCTCACCACACACTGACACCAGAGAACACACACACACACACACACACACATGAGAGAACACACACACACACACACGAGAGAACACACACACCACACATGAGAGAACACACACACACACACACACACACACTGACACGAGAGAACACACACACACACACACACACACACACATGAGAGAACACACACACACATGAGTGAACACACAACGCTCCTTACAGCTGGGGCCAAAGCGGCCCTCACCACACACTGACACGAGAGAACACACACACACACACACACACACACACTGACACGAGAGAACACACACACACACACACACACACATACATGAGAGAACACACACACACATGAGTGAACACACAACGCTCCTTACAGCTGGGGCCAAAGCGGCCCTCACCACACACTGACACCAGAGAACACACACACACACACACACACACACACATGAGAGAACACACACACACACACACACACACACACACATGAGAGAACACACACACACACACACACACACACACACGAGAGAACACACACACCACACATGAGAGAACACACACACACACACACACACACACACACACTGACACGAGAGAACACACACACACACACACACACACACACACACACACATGAGAGAACACACACACACATGAGTGAACACACAACGCTCCTTACAGCTGGGGCCAAAGCGGCCCTCACCACACACTGACACCAGAGAACACACACACACACACACACATGAGAGAACACACACACACACACACACACACATGAGAGAACACACACACACACACACACGAGAGAACACACACACCACACATGAGAGAACACACACACACACACACACACACACACACACACACACTAGAGAACACACACACACACACACACACACACACATGAGAGAACACACACACACATGAGTGAACACACAACGCTCCTTACAGCTGGGGCCAAAGCGGCCCTCACCACACACTGACACGAGAGAACACACACACACACACACATGAGAGAACACACACACACACACACACATGAGAGAACACACACACACCACACATGAGAGAACACACACACACACACACACACACACACACACACTGACACGAGAGAACACACACACACACACACACACACACACACACATGAGAGAACACACACACACATGAGTGAACACACAACGCTCCTTACAGCTGGGGCCAAAGCGGCCCTCACGACACACTGACACGAGAGAACAAACACACACACACATGAGAGAACACACACACACATGAGAGAACACACAACGCTCCTTACAGCTGGGGCCAAAGCGGCCCTCACGACACACTGACACGAGAGAACAAACACACACACACATGAGAGAACACACACACACACATGAGTGAACACACAACGCTCCTTACAGCTGGGGCCAAAGCGGCCCTCACGACACACTGACACGAGAGAACACACACACACACACACACACACACACACACACACACACATGAGAGAACACACACACACACATGAGTGAACACACAACGCTCCTTACAGCTGGGGCCAAAGCGGCCCTCACGACACACTGACACGAGAGAACAAACACACACACACATGAGAGAACACACAATGCTCCTTACAGCTGGGGCCAAAGCGGCCCTCACGACACACTGACACGAAAGAACAAACACACACACACATGAGAGAACACACACACACATGAGTGAACACACAACGCTCCTTACAGCTGGGGCCAAAGCGGCCCTCACCACACACTGACACGAGAGAACACACACACACGAGAGAACACACACACACACACACACACACGAGAGAACACACACACACACACACACACACACACACACACACACACACACACGAGAGAACACAACACTAACACAATAAAATTATTATAATTCTTTCTGAGGCTAAAATGCTCCTCCTAGAGCTTTCAAGCTACATCCACCAAACTCGGGCTTATGGTTTTGTTAAAAAACAGATGATCAAAAAGACTCTATGGCCTTCAAAACCTTCAAACTTCAAGCTTTTTAAACCATTTCAAACTTTCTGGTCAGGCTTTCCAACATGAAAGTTCCAGATAAATACTTGTTTCTTTTTTAATCTCTAAACACCATGGGATATTTGAGAACCTAGCCATAAAAACCTGTCACAATAGGGTCTGATTCATAGACCGATCATGTAAACATTAGAGCTAAATATGTCCCTTGTAATAAACGGGCTCTCTCTGAGTATATTGGCTAAGAATATGAGTGTTACCGGTTTGACAGGTGTGTCCTTTAAAGCCTGGAGGGCAGATGCATTCTCCCGTCCCGTCGTGACACACGCCTCCATTAGCGCAGGGCAGACACGGTTTCGTACAATTCACGCCCCATAAACCAGCCTCACAACCTGTTAGCAGAACAACTGACCGTTACATAAGCTTACATTCTGCTGGGATGTAACAGGAACTTCAATTGAAAGGGGAAGATAATATGAACATGATACTTTTCTGCACATTCAGCCAACGGTTTAAACTTTAAAGCAACCTAATTGTGCTTGGAGTGTCCAGACAAATGTATTAGGGCTCTTCCCACAAACTCCTAAAGAAATACTTAACCAATTGGATGGCCAATAAAGACATTTTATAGTGCATCTTACAGTGAGGAGCAGTATTATGAATCTTTATGATCATGACACATTCAATCTCAAATATTTCACAGTCATCGCTTGTAAATTAAATGTCAAGTGTGTACTTTTTGCACCATTACTAGAGAGTGTGTTCAATTATTGTGGTGTTTGGTAAGAAAGCATGAACTGAAGGACTTACTCCTGACAATCAGTCGGGTTATTGCTGAGCTGAACGGAGCTTTAGAAATGTAACGTACGGAATATAATCCAGCATGACTTTGAACTTCTGCATTGGTTATTGTGAAATGAATTATGTCCATAATGTCTCCTTTGGGTATTGTGTGTTGAAAACATCCTGAAAAACAAACAAAAAAACAACAGCTAGAACCACAAAAACATGCTTTTCAAAACCCTCTCTCAAACCTCCTCCTCCTCCATCAGCCCTAACAGCCGGCGACTGCTGCCATATTTTTCATAAAACAACCATCATCTGCAAATGTTTCAGACCACAAACTGACACACATCTTAACAGCAAAGACACACAGGGCCCTATTTGAACGATCTAAGCGCATGGTCTAAAGCGCACGGCGCAAGTTCACTTAGGGCGTCCGAATCCACTTTTGCTAGTTTAACTACGGGACAAATGGCCGGTGCTCCCGGTGCATGGTCTAAAAGGGTCGTCCCTATTCTCATTATGAGTAATGGGTGTGTTTTGGGATTTACGTGCGTTAAACCAATCAGAGTCTCATCTCCCATTCCCTTTAAATGCGCCATGGCGGATTCGCTATTTACATGACGGAATTTGATAGTGGAAAGACCGAATGCGTCTGCGGAGCGCAAACGGAACTGCTCGTGCGCGAGGTCAAAGTGCTCAACAGACCATCTACGGGACACGCCGGATTCACCATATCTTTATGTACACAATAATAATATTTTACATAGTAATCCTTTTATTTTAAATATTTGGTATTTGTGTGCTGCTGTTCCCAGCATCTTTTTGTCAACATTTGACCTATTAAGACTAACACTTACTATTCAATATATCTACTAAAACATTTTTTTTAAACTTGCTACGTGTCCTGTGCTGTCCTGTTTGCTGTTATCTTTGTACTGCTTTGAAAAAATCTGTATTGTAAAAAGCGCCATCGAAATGACTGGACTAACTGGGACTCGTCACAACACTTGCATATTGTTGCCCTACTGTTGGTTTGATTGCTTTTATTGCTCTCCTCGTTTGTAAGTAACTTTGGATAAAAACATCTGCTAAATGATTAAATGTAAATGTAATTTCTCAAGGCACAATACACAAATATTTGTTCATGAGTTTTCAGAGTTCCTACCGTTTTTATGGATGACTATGTCCTCTTGTAAATATTTCTTTGTCGTGAAAGGGAGTTTAACGTCTTCACCTTTGTTAACAGTGACTGTCAGAGATTCAGGGTAGAAGTCAGCTGAAGAAAAAGGAAACAGTTAAAAACGACATATGATCAGTTTACAAGTGCAGTGTGTGTCTTTATTCTGGCCTGTGCCATTACAAATAAGTATTTCCTTTCAAAGGAGATTCACTACCTTCATGGAGCATCTTGTAGGTGTAGATTTTACTCCCGTTAGAGTTTTTGACCTGGCAGTAAAAAGCTCCAAAGGTGTGATTGCGGGAAATCCACATGACTTTTGCGGCAGAGTGGAAGCTTCGGTCCGGTTCAGTGCTCAAAACATGAGCGTCCACATCAGGATACTCGTGGCCCAAACTCAGCGAACTGGTGCCAGAAGCTGTCCAGTCACTGCTCACACACAGGAGTGACGGCAGGTTCGCCGAAGACCCAACTGGGTCTGGATTTATCAGAGACATGTCTGAGATGTCAAGAGCGCTGCCTGCAGAAACAGGACAGGAATGATCATTATTTAATCTGAAAGGAAAACTCATGAATGAGGTCTGCTGACTGCTATAGTATATGTACATTCAAATATATGTTACCTTTACAAACCCCTTGATGTTACGTTTCAGTTTGTTTTGTCTGCATATCCCTGCATATTAACTCATCTCTACATTTACTCCTCATATTATTGTATTTGTTTTATTCTGTAAATGTGATCTTCTGCTGTAATTCTTTGTCTAGACAGATTAATCAAATAAGCCAATAAAACTCTTTTTTAAATGTATTTATAATTATGTTTATTGAATTTTTCATTATAATACAAATATAACAAGACAGAAAAACAAAAAATAAAAATAAAGGAACACCAATAGCTCAGATTTATATATAAAACAGGACTACACCATAATAAAACAGGTTAGAGAATAAAAACAAAACAATAACATATTTCAAAAAGATGCAGAAGAGGACAATGTCCAGAGAGTTATACAATTACAAAATTCCTTGTAATATAATAGGGTGAAGATAAGTTTCCAAATAGTCCAGATATGGGGTCCAGACTTTATAAAACTGGCTTTTTTTTTTATGTAATGCATAGGTAAGATGCTCCAGGGGAATCAACTAAAAAATAACCTCCTGCCAACTTTTAAGAGATGGAGATTTATTTAAGTAAAATAATTTTTCTGGCAGCAAAGGAATAGAATATTGTACAATTTCTTATTAGCAGATGAAACAATGCGTCCATTAGGTATACCCAACATCCGTGACACTGGGTCAAAATCCAACTAAATATTAAAGATCTTATCCATTTCCCCCAGAACCAAACGCCAATACCGTTGCAGTCTGTTACGTGACCACAGACAATCTGTTAAAGTACCTATTTCAGTTTTACATTTTAAACACATAGACGATGGAGAAGGGTTCAAATGTATGATTTTAAATTGCATTTGTCTCGTACGTGTACAAACAGATATTTTCTTAGCATAAGACCAAATGTCATCCCATGTTTAATCATCAATGTCAGTAGCTAATTCTTCTTCCCATTTAGTTTCAAAACTCTGTGTATCAGCAGAAGAGGTTGAACACAAAGAACCATAAAACGTACCCAGAGACATTTTTTCCTGATGATAAAAATAACCTCTCAATTGAAGATATTTCACAATTCCTAACAAGTGTTGTGTTATTAATAATATAATGTCTCAATTGGAGGAAACGAAAAAAACCTTGTTACACCAACGTTTAAAACCATCATCCAATACTCCTAGGGTGAAATCAGGGTTATTTAATATTGGGGTAAAGAAAGAAGTCAATTTCGATCTACCTTCAAGCCTACAGACCGACCTCCACGCTTTCAGAGTGTTAACTATAATTTGATTATCATAAATTCCTTTTATTTTTTTGAAAACTCTTAACAAAAAAAAAGAGCTCTTAAAAGGAAATTGTGAAAAGGAGGAAGTCAGCTATTCATGCCCTTTAATGCCTTATTTGAGAATAGTATAGGAACCATTTGAATAGGATATAATAATTTGGGTAATACAACCATTTTCACAAGTGCTATCCGACCAAGCAAAGATACTGGCAAGGAATTCCAGCATTCTAAATCCTGCCGTATTTTCTCAAATAAAGGAACAAAATTAGATTCATACATTTGCTTCATAAATGTAGAGATTGAGATACCTAAATAGATGAAACCCAGAGGTGACCACTTAAAAGGAAACCAGGGCACAATATTAGGTTTGGAAATAAGATTACAGATTATAACCAGAGAAGGTACTGAACCAGTTAATCAACTCAATCAGAGTGTGAACTGACCTCTCGGGCTCAGATAAAAAAAGCAATACATCATCAGCATAAAGCGCAATCTAATGATGTATATGTCCCATCTGTAAACCTGAAATAGATGTTGCCGATCTGATTGCTTCAGCCAGAGGCTCTATAGCCATCGCAAATAAAAGCGGTGACAGGGGGCAACCCTGCCTGGTGCGTCTATGTATAGGAAAATAATCAGATCTAAAGCCATTCGTCAACACAGCAGAGCATGGGTCCGTATACAGCACTCTGATCCATTGCACAAAATGTTCATCTAAACCAAATTTTTCCAAAACAAAGAGAAGATAAGACCATTCCACACGGTCAAACGCCTTCTCCGCATCCAAAGACAGCACTAGCCCATCTATGGATTTCCCTTTAAAAGGCGTACATAACATTTAAAAGGCGTCTAATATTATCAGAAGAATTCCTACCCTGTATAAATCCTGTTTGATCAATCCAAATTATTGTAGGCAGAATTTTTTCAAGGCGCATTGCTAAAACTTTAGAAAGCAATTTCCAGTCTACATTCAGTAATGCAATTGGCCTGTAAGAACAACATAAATCAGGGCTTTTATCTTTCTTTAAAATAAGATAGATATTAGCTTCTCTAAGGGTCTTTGGTAATTCTTTAACCACAAACAAATAGTTAAACATATTAAGTAATGGGTCTAAAAGCAACTCTTGAAACTCCTTAAAGAACTCTCCGCAAAACCCATCTGGCCCAGATGATTTACTGTTCTTTAGAGCATTAATAGCATTAATAACCTCCTGTCTAGTGATAGGGCCATTGAGAGATTATTTTTGTGTAACTGAAATTGTTGGAAGATTAATCTCAGAAAAAAAGTCAACCGTTTGTTCCTTCTCAGAAGAATGCACATTTATATAAAAATCTCTAAAACAGTTATTAATGTTCTTATTATCACACTGTAAAAAATGTCTAACCTCCCTAACTCAAAATTTTCTAGTGACTGATAACATCTAAATTTTTCAATTGGCCCAAGTGAAATTCTGTAAATTTAATTTTATAATTTACAGAATTTCACTTGGGCCAATTGAAAAATTTAGATGTTATCAGTCACTAGAAAATTTTGAGTTAGGGAGGTTAGACATTTTTTACAGTGCATAGAAAATATTATCATCTGAGTCACCAGTAGTAGCAATAAACTGAGATGCTGCACATTGTTTTGCAATATATGCTAGAAATTTCCAAGGTTTATCTCCATGCTCATAAAATCTTTGTTTTGAGTATCTTATATTCTTCTCTGGATCCACAGTAAGGAGACAGTCTAGAGCCGATCTAATTGCTTGTAACTCTTTTAATAAAAAAGGAAAAAAAGTCAGCACACCATGGCTCCAAAAATGTGAAAAATGTAATAACAGACTCACACACAGGTGGTAACGTTTCGAGCACGTAGGCTCTTCGTCAGACTCTGAACGCCTTACTGTATGTTTCTTAATCACCATCGCAGAATAATCATTGAAGAATGAAACCCTCGGACCTGCGTCAGCGCTCCTTTCGGGATCCGTGCCAACACGGCGAGCTGCGTTCAACACACGCTGCTTGTCCGTACAGTTATGGAACTTTATGATGACAGGCCTGGGTCATTGCTTAGGACCTGGTAATGGTGCCAAATAACGATGAGCACAATCAAGCTTGATCCGTCCTGCTTTCGTTGCCATCTTTAAAAAAAATCAGGCAGCTACTTCTCAAAGAACTGGACCGGATCACTCCCTTCTGTTCCCTCAGGCAAACCGACTAGACGCAAATTACACCTGCGCGATTCTCCAGATCGTCGATGTGCGCTGAAATTTCGTCCACTTTATTGTGAAGATGAGCCACCGTAGCCGGCAGGGATTCCGCTAAATCTCCAGCAGTTCGCTCCTCCGCCTGGCCCACTCGCTCCACTAAGGCCTGGAACTGAACTGTTTGATCGTTTATCGCGGCTAGCACAGTATTCACTTTCTCCTCTATTACCTTCGTAATGTTATCAGTTAGTTTGTCTAAAGCTTGAGCAAAGTTGGAGTTGGAACTTTCCTGCTCACGACTCTTCATGCTCATGTCGTCCATAACATCGTGCTCGTCGCCGCTGATTGTAGAACTTTTCTGCACAATCTTCTTTGCTTTGGAAATTCTGTCAGATCCTTTAAAAAAAATTGATCTAAAGACATGGCACAATAACCATCTAACCAAGTAGAATGATTTCACTGAGTGAAAATATAAATTAAGCAAATATTTGAACTAACGTTACGGGATCTTCTTTCGTCAATAAAACTATTTCTAATTTAGTAACACAGCTGATGCGATTCTGAATCAAACAAATCAACATCAACAACAGTTCTCAATAATTTTTTCAGGTAATGTGCAAACAATTCATTATGCCATTAAAACGAGGAGATCATGTGCCTGTTTTATGTGGCATGAACATTATGAGACTCAAACCGACTCTAACTTCCTGTTGCATAAACTCTCTGTGTGTTGCACTCCACGACTCAAACACTTCAGCAGTTCAACTCTGACCGCATAAAACATTGTATGTTACAACACTCTGAAATACAGCCATAAAACTACTGGTCCATGACAGATACACAAATACAGCCGACTTAAAGTAACAACATGTAGTTTTTCAACCTTCATAATATATTTCCAAGACCCTTGTGATGGTACATCGACTTACAATAGGTTGAATGAGACGTCTGCCAGAGCCTGACGGGTCTGTATCGCTTTTACTGGCACTATGTAACTTCGGGGTGCGGGTAGTAACCAGAGCTCAAAAAGAACTACAAAATTCGACTGCTTTACGGCATACGTCACTTCGCTTCCTCACTTCCTCAAATTCGGCCGTGACAGGCCAACCAGCGCGTTTGTTTTCGTGCGTCTGTTTTCGTCATGGCTGAAGCAGCAGCGAAACGTAAGAAGTCCAAGGTTTTGTGGGAGTAGAGTCGGAAGAGGAAAAGGGAGAGTGATAAACTGAAAGGCAGGACGAGGATCAATATTGGTCGAGCGTTTGCTCGCTGGCGTGAGCTTATCGTCAGACTGATGCTGACTTGGCCGTCATGCTGTTGAACTAGTAAGTAAATTGCTTGCATACTATCTTTAGTTTTTCTAATCTGTTGTCTGCCTGGCTACGTTACGGAAACTATCTGGTCCTCCATTTATCTTCATGAATCAGCTAACGTTAGAAGATGAGCGAATTATCAATCTGGTAGCTAGTAAACACTAACATGCTAGTTTTAGGTGGTTAGGATGCTATCGCTATCATTCTTGTTCAGATTTGAGCATTGCAATCGACATGCAAATCGCAAATGTTTGAGTTAAAATGTTTAGTCTACTAAACATGCATAAATTATGAAAGGAGGAAGATTAATAATATTATCATTGCCCATATGAAAAAAACCTGCATGCTTCATATACAGTAACAGCCCGTTCTCATCCCAAGTCGTCATATACTGACGCTTTCAAAATTTCTTCAATATCTGACGCACAAAGCACCCTTTAGCGTCCATATGAGACGCATAACCCTACCACAGACCTAAACCTACCCATAACCGAAGCGTCTCATATTGACGCTAAGGGTGCTTTGTGCGTCGGATATTGAAGAATGTTTGAAAGTGACGATTTGGGGATGAGAATGCGTTGACAGTAACCGTAAATCATTTTACGACAGCGGTAATGGACAATTCCGCTTCCAACCTGTAGGGCGACCGCAGAGGAAAAGTTCCATGTTGTTGCTTTAAGGCTCAGAAACAGAAACACACATAAGGTGTGTTTTAATCACTAGCCGTGTTTCCACTGTCGGGCAGAAGCGAGTGCTAATGCTGCCAGGGCCCGTCGCGTCTCCACTTTCTCGTCCAGGGCTCGATCAGGGCTCGATCAGGCCTCACTGAAGCTTCCTCTGGGCTCTCACCTGTTTCTCGAGAAACCTTCTCACTTCTCTCACACTCATCTTCACAGTTACATTACAGACATACAGAAGTCAAGGTCAGCTAAACTCACTGGTGACGGTGTTACTCATGGTGTTGGAAATCGATTTTTGTTTGAGAAGGGTTTTGAAAACTTCACCCTGCGATTGTTACTGAACACCTAAAATCACTGCGTGTGCAGTTGAGATATTGTATCTGGATTGATGGGCTATAAAAAAGAATCTGTGTATGTGTGAGTGTGTGAGTGTGTGAGTGTAAAGGGTGTTGGGCTTTTAAAACAACTCTTTAAACAGGCAGCCAAACAAGGCTGTCAAGATGAATAATGACTTTTCTTATCTTTGAGTGTAGTAGTACAACACTAGCTTGATATTATTGTTCTGCTTTTCTGATTAGTTAGGGAACATGAACATACCCGTCTCTCTTCACGTCTGATATCACTTTATCCTCTACGCAGACCCGATGGCCAGCCTAGACTCCCCCACCACATGCTGGCGTACTGTATCCCAATCTTCACGCAGAAAGAACTGAATAAAATATTCTGAATGTCATCAATCTACAATTTGACTAGTGATACAGCCAGGAATTAACCCACATCATGTTGGTTCTTCAGTCCAGAGGAGAACTGAGCGACTGAGTCTGGTTTCTCTCAAGGGTTTTCCTCTATTCTGTCACTGATGTCTGTGTTCGCGCCGCTGCCGGCTCTGGCTTCATTAGTTGTGGACATTTAATATTCAACAGTATTATTGATCTGACTGTACGAGCTGATGATGACATCACTGTTTTCTCCAGAACTGCTTTATAGATGAAATGAACTAATTTAATAACTGATGATCTTTACAACAGAACTGAATCAACACTGAACTGACTTCAGCTGAACAACAGATGAAATCCAAAATGTCCCTGTTTATCACTGTAAAGCTGCTTTGAAACAATCATTATTGTAAAAAGAGCTAAATAAATAAAGGTGACAACTTTATTCTACATACGCCTTGCACTTTACATCACTGTGTAATATTTAAGGATTGAGCAGTGATGGCGTGTAGCTCTAATTCTGTTTGATCATTTTCATATCACTTCTTTCTCTGCCACCATCAGCTGAAACAATCTGCATAAATCTGGCAATTTTCATGTTCATTTTCAAAGCATGTTCATGTGTCGGTTCATGTGTGTTCATGTGTCGGTCATAAATGTTTCATGTGTCGGTCAGGCTCACTCTTGCACTACTTCATATGTTCATATTACTGGTGATGGGAATATTTGTGCCCAAGGCAGTGAAGATTTGTCAGTGTAATGGTGGGTTGTGGAGAAAGGAGGAAGATCTGGTGGGGATCACTGAATGAAACTTACATTATTCTTATTTATTTATTTAAGCTGGAGCCAGCAGAGTATTACTGTCCCCTTTCCACTTCTGTAGTATCATGATACAGAAACTTAATCAACCAAAACAATACATCAATGATCTAAATTTAAACATAATATTACCTGTCTAACTTTCTGTTATTTACATGAGTGTACTGCAATATTCCTGCAAAATGATTTTTCATCTTTTGAAAACATGATGTTAGAAGTTTTGGCTATTGTTACATGGGATCTTTCTTTCATCTTAATGATCAGAGCCACCAATACAACAAATACAGACAAACCACAAACCCCTGGAGTCCCATAGAGCAGAAACCAGAGAGACAGAGTGAATGAAGCCCAGCGTTACCTGTGAGCAAGCAGCCAATCAGACAGAGCGTGACGGAGGACATGTGGCCCATTGTCCCCGCGAGACACAGCCAACCAGTTCGTGCACATCCACAGAGAAGAAGGTTCAGTCCCAGAGACCGAGTGTCTGTCAGAAACTCCCGTCCGCACACATCCCTCGATCCTGACTCAAATGAACTCTCCCTTTCTTTTCCTCCAGCGTCTCCACCCCTCTCTCTGTTCAGGCACAGGGAGTTGGAGTTCCTTTTCCTGTTTCCTCTCTGTGTGCTGAGGATGGGAAAGGCCACAGCTTAAACAATCGCGTGTCATTAATTGCGGCTCCTGAAGGGAGGCTCCCACTTTGAGACAAGAGAGATATTCCGCCAGCAGCCCTTCCTGAGAGAATAAATCAAACCTCCTAATCTGGCATTTCATACACTTTTTCATTGTGCTGATTTTGTTCACGACCAACTAAACGTCCAAGTCTCGCTGTTGAGCACATGTGTGTTTTACTTTGTGATTTATTTGAACGTTTGTTGAAATTTACTTCCATTGAAAGAGCTTCTATTCTCCTCCACTATCGCCATAATAAAAATGGCTGACATCAGAATAGCAGCAATGCCTTATTTTTAGATTATATATGAACTGCATGAATTGTGTCGATGTTGTGCTTGGGTTTCCACTCATATGCTGTAGAAGAAAATAAGAAAAAGTAATGGACAGCCAAATATCAGTTCAAATATACATTTTGCTGGTGAGAAGTTGTCACAAGAGCACTGGTCCTCACTCACTGCTTGCACTCCCTCACTCACATTAAGCAGAGATAATCATGTGCGTTTGATTTGATATAACTGGAGTATTAGGTAATAAGATGAATTATGTGAATGCTTAAGATGCGTCTGTAATCTAGATTTAAACTGGGAGGGAGAGTGAGTCCCGGACATTATCAGGATGGCTATTCCAGAGTTTAGGAGCCAAATGTGGAAACGCTCTCCCTCCTTTAGAGGACTTAGATATTCTAGGTATTATCAGAAGCCCAGAGTTTTGTGAGCTTTAAGAGCGTGATGGATTGTAAGGGGATATTCTGGGGATATCTAATTTGATTTTATCAATCAATAAATTCCACTAGAAACAAACCTTGTTGTATTATTTTTATTTAATACTGTGAAGCTGCTTTGAAATCTGTATTGTAAAAAGCGCTATACAAATATACTTGACTTGACTTGACTTGATAGAAGATCAGTTAAACACACATGAGCTAAACCATTTAGGGCCTTATAGGTCAGTAGCAACACTTCTGTAACTGATACTGAAGGGAACCAGTGTAGAGATGATAAAACTGGTGTTATATGATCTTATTACACGGCTCTGTGGAATACTTGATTCTGATTGGTCAATCGCGCCATCCAGCGTTATGTTATTCCCAGATAACAACCACTCAAAGCAGATAACGCAGGCTCATCCCGGTCACTGAAATCAGCAGCACTTTACATTGCTAGGAACGTTTATTCTCCGTGGAAGTTTTGCGTTTGGTGAGCTAATAAATTATTAAAACTCAGTAAATCAATATTTTGTGTACAGTTATTTAATTATGCCATCCAGTATCGTGGACTCGCTCTCTCTTGTTTCATACAAACAGGTACGATTTTAAAACAGTTTAATCTGAAATCAGTATCTCTTATCTCCATAATTATTTATGTGGCGAAATGTTGTATAATAAGTGGTATGACTGTATACCGTATCTCTTAAATGTCTGTCTAATTTGAACTTGCTGTGATAGCAATTGCTCTATCCACGGAAGCTCTGCGTTTTAAGACCTAATAAAATATTTCAACTCAGATCAATATTTCATGTCTAATTATTTACTTATGTGGCAAGAAGCCGTGTAATAACCGGGATAAAGTACATCCAGCCAGTTGTTCTCTCAAAATAACCCCCGTCAGGCTAATAAAGTATCACCCTGTCTGGGGTTATTTTGAGAGAACAACCGGCTGGATGTACATTATTCCTTACATATATTCTTGACCCAGTAAGAACTCTGGCGGCTGCATTTTGGACTAATGATAGCTTGTTTATTGAGGATGAAGGACAACAGCTAGTTATGGTCCAATAAGTAATACCTCAGTTTTAGCTGAATTTAATAGAAGAAAATTACAGGTTATCCAATATTTTATATCCTAAACACACTCTGTAAACTTGGATAATTTAGAGATTTCATCTGGTCCTGATGAAATATATAATTAAGTATAAAATAATAAGAGTATCATCGGCATAACAGTGGAAACTAATTTCATGTTTTCTAATAATATTACCAAGTGGCAGCATATAAATTGAGAATAGCAGAGGGCTGAACACAGATTTTCCCCCATTTAGACAAACTGGTAAATGTCACATAGGTACGATCTAAACCACCTTAATGCCTGTTCCTGAATACCAGTGTAATTTTGTAGTCGATTTAAGAGTATTTTATGATCTATAGTGATGAACGCAGCAAGTAAAACTACTATTGAGATACAGCCTTGGTCAGAAGCTAGAAGTAAGTAATTTGTCATTTTAACGAGTTAAAACAGTTTCTGTGCTATGATGGGGCCTGGATCCAGACGGGCATTTTTCATAAATATCATTATTTTGCAAAAAAGAGCACAATTGAGCGGACACGACTTTTTCTAGTATCTTAGATATAAATGGAAGATTTGAAATGGGTCTGTAATTTGATCATTTATTTGGATCCAATTGTGATTTCCTAATGAGAGGATTAATAACTGCCAGCTTGAACAATTTTGGAACATGACCAAGAGATAAAGATAATAATAGAGTTAATAAAATTGAGAAGAGGCTCTTCTGCTACAGGTAACAACTCTTTCAGTAGTTTAGTGGGTATTGGATCTAATAAACATGTTTTTGGTTTAGATGCAAAGATACGTTTATTTAGCTCTTCCTGTCCTATAGTTGTAAAGCACTGGAATTGTTCTTGAGGGGCGATAATTGAGGCTGAATCATAAAACGCTGCCAAAGATAGTACATTGTAATTGTAAAATCGTATTTCTGATGCTTTCGATTTTCTCAGTGAAGAAATTCATAAATTGTAATGGAACAATTTGTTCAGGTGATGTCTGTTTATTTGTTAGTCTAGCCAGATGAGTTTGTTTCCATTGACGCTCTAGATTACGAGTTTCTCTCTTGATAGCGTGAGTAATACTGTTTTCACTCGAACTCTTTTTAATCTGATCGGTACAACAGTTTCTTATGTACTAGAGAAAATGTTTCAAATACTGCCCGTCATTTCCTCTAGTTCATTTGTGTGCTTGGGTACACTGAGAAGCTGAGACAGATCAGGCAGGTTATTTGTGAATCTGTCCTTAGTGTTTGGGAGAATTGTTCTACCTGGTCGATAACGCGGCGAGAGTGTAACATTTAGCACAAGCACTTCAAATTAATTAAACCTGTGTCCTGTTTTCTGAGAAACATTAAGAATATCTCTATAGAAAGTTGCAACACCGCCGCCAAGACCGATCAGACAGAGCTCGTGCTTACAACAGTAGCCTGGAGCAGTAGACTCATAGACAGCTACTTATTGGCTAGTCTTTAAATGTATATACTTAACTCCATGCTTCATGGAACAACGACCT